>NC_056744.1:1226588668-1226882438 GCF_019279795.1 Protopterus annectens
TCTCAAACCACTTCAAAGTCTCACTGCAGATGACTGGATGCATGATGGATGTCATAGGTTTGCACATATCAAATGATTTACAATTTTGTCTTATCACATCACAGTCTAAACATATAGTTCAGTGTTGCTTAGATGTCTACTGTGTTTTCAGTGGTAAAATGTATAAAAATAATGTACTTTGCTTTTCAGTACCAACCTCTTGTAGAACTGGGATGACAGGTGGCTTTCTCTGTTGTAGAAAATACAATACCATAAGGATGTAAGCATAAGAGGATAAGCTTCCTCTGGAAGCATCACCAATATCACAACGCTGAAATCAACAAAAAATAATGTGTGAGAAGAGGAGATCAAATTTAACAATAAGAAAATGAAAGTTGTGTACTTACCACAATGACAGATCCATGTTGTCATCTTCTGTCCTTAACCTGTAGGTTATCAGATCAGATGCTGGCACTATCAGGATCTTCAGTTCAGGAGCCTTTTCTCCTCATAACTCCCTGCTCTAACTGCCTCTTCTCAGACTGAGTTTGCCCCATGAATGATCTTAGAACCATGGATCAATGGAAAATAAATGGTTTATGCATGAAATAGGCCAAGTGCAGCATAAGGACCCTCTCAGACATAGCTTCTAGGCCTAAAAGGTGACAGTTTGGAGGGGGCATGGATGAATAGTTGAGGAGGTTGGAAGAAGACAACATGGATCTATTGTTATGGTAAGTACATAACTTTTGTATCCAACATTGTCTTTTACATCCGTCTCAACCTGTGGGACACAGTCGCAGTCCATGAACAACCACAGGGTGGCACTAGCAGGGTACACTTTGCAAAATAATGAAACCAAACGGAGCTCTAGACCAAGAATGGATGTCCAGTGTGTAATGGGACACAAAGGTATGAGTGTTAGACTAAGTAGATGTATCACAAATATCAATACAAGCCTGAGAAAAAAATGCAGATGAAGTGGCAACTGCTCTATTGGAATAAGTCCTATGTTTAATGGGAAAAAAATTCCTTTCATGGAATATGTCTTGCTGGTATAAAAATATTACCTTTGTATGAAACTCCTGCATATCATTGCTAGAATCTTCTTGTGTTCTGACTGAGAGTGCTTCTCAAACAATCTGGAAATATAGAGATAATAAGTATACTTTGGCACTTTAACTGATCAGTGTTCTACATTGTCTATTTTTGCTTGACTGAATTATTTATATATTTGCTGACTGAATTTTGTTTTCTTATCTGTGCTGAATTTTTTTTCCTCCCACTCTCCTACCCTATTACTGTTGTGTTCTTAAAGTTGGTGGCTTTCGCAGTTTCCCGCCCCTACTGTAAGTCTGATCTGGGACACTTCTAGTCCCATCTCTTTAGCTCATTCTACCTAATACAGAAATCATTTGGGAAGGCCAAACCCCTTACTTCTTTAAACTTGAATTATCTTCCTGCCCTCTCCCTTTCCACTTTATTAAAAAAAGACACTTTATTCAACTGCTTATATTTTTCTAGTTTGTGTTTCTTACTACTACTCTGTTACTTTATCTTACTTTGCTTTTTCCTGTTACTTGCTGCCTGTTCTCTAAAGTGCTCAACTGCATGTTTTCTGTTGCATTTATTACTGCTTGTTTATAGCCTGTCTAAATTGTTAAGTGTTATTCTTAAGTGTTATTCTAAGCTCTTAAGTTTTAGTTTAAACACTTGGGCTTTAGAGCCACCTCTTAGCTCTCCCTGGCCTTTCTCCCTCAGATTCTGACAAATATGGATGGACAATTTCTTACAGTTTCGACTGCCAATCTGGTTGATATGGGCATCCTGAGACAGTGCAACAACTGCCTCATGTACACGGACAACCATCTACTACTTCCACCTAGGAACACAATTTGTGAGACATGCGATTACATTAGGAACCTAGATCTCTCTCCCTCAAGCCAGTATATCTGGCACAGAAAAGGTTGTCATCACAATCACTACACCTCAAACCACCCACACCTACACAACACAGCCCTACATATGTGGAGGTCCTCCACATAAATATACCTAAACAAAGGAAACCTCCGAGGCAAAAACTCACGTGATCTCCACAGTCCTCCACATCACATACCACACACAGTCCACACACATGTGTCTCACACCACTAAGGCTTCACCATAAACCCAATATATTAGCCATAGGAGACTCCATTGTGAGACATACAGATGTGCCTCTCACCAGGCTGGATAAGGAGAACATCACGGTTAGTTGTCTGAGAGGTGCTAGAATCCACCACATCACATATGCACTCAAGTCTCTCAACAGCAGGTACTGTTATGACTCTGTCATAGTCCATGTTGGCATGAATGACTTAAAATGGACCTCTGTAGACTATATGAAGAGAGACATGACTTAACTAATTGATTATGTGTCTCAGACAGGTACAGTGCAATGGAAAAGTATTTGCCCCTTCCTGATTATTTATTTTTTTCCATGTTTGTCACACACATATGTTTCAGATCATCAAACAAATATAAATTTTAGACAGAGATAACCCAAGTAAACACAAAATGCAGTTTTTAATTGCTGATTTTATTTATTAAGGAAAAAAAACTATCCAAACCTACATGACCCTATGTGAAAAAGTAATTGCCCCCAAACCTAATAACCGGTTGTGCCACCCTTAGGAGCAACAACTGCAATCAAGCATTTGCGATAACTGGCAATGAATCTTTCACATCACTGTTGAGGAATTTTGGCCCACTCTTCTTTTCAGAATTGTTTTAATTCAGACATATTGGAGGGTTTCCAAGCATGAACCACCTTTTTAAGGTCATGCCACAGCAACTCAATTGGATTCAAGTCCGGACTTATACCTTGCACCTTGCAAAGCGCATGCAGCAGCTGAACAGACCACAGAGGTTCCTCACCAGGAGAATCCAGGACCTCAAACATCTACCATAGACAGGCTAAAAGCCCTAGCCCTCTACTCAGTTTCATACAGACTCCTCAGAGGTGACCTGTGTCTGGCATACAAGGCGATCACAGACCCCACCTCGATGGGACTTGCTACATATCCGCAAGTCAAGCTCCATTCGAGTAACCCACACATGCGGCCTTAACCTGATCTGTGACATCAAGAAGACTTGGTGGTGGAACAGATTTGTGTTCCAGAGACTCTCCCATCTATGGAACAGACTTTCTCTCCACATCAAGTAGGGTACCTCTTTACCCCTTTTTAAGTGCAACCTGGATAACTGGATGGGAAACAGAAAATATAACCCTGGGATTCCACCCGTGTCCCTGCTGGACAGGGGCATCAGGTGCTGATTTGTCTAACCATGGGCTAAACTCTTGGCTAGGCTTATAAGGGCCTCAGGGCCAATAGCCTAGTATCCGCCTATGAATATGCAAAGGAAATACAATTGGAAAGCCATCTGGATAGGGTCACTTTGGAAACAGGTTTGCCAAGCCTTGTTCTGGAAAAGGAAACAAAATGCTGTTTAGATTTTCTGAAATGTTTGGCTCTGTTCAAAAAAAATGCAGTTGTCTATGAATATCCAAACAATGGAGCAAATATTCACCCCTGTTACTGAAATTTAGAAAGAAAACAGATAAATAAATGGATTGATTTAAATTTGACTAAAAAGCAACTTTGGGCAGGAAGAAAGGATTAGATGTTAAGGATACTGTAATCTCTATGGAAAACCAGATAAGGAACACAGGAAACCCTTTTTGCTCATGTAACAGCCACCACAGGTTCCCATGTTCATAGGAGATTACCAGGTTAACGACCCAAGAGTCCTTACAAGCCTAGTCATATTTAACCAGAGTTTCCCAATTTTCAATAGCTAAGTGACCCAAAGTTCACAGAGGTATGAGTATATGCTATAGTATCTAATACAGACTGTCTCTATCCAGGAGGGACTTGGGTGCCACCCCAGGAGTAAATTTATAATTATAAATAATAAAGTGGATCAGAAGTGAGACCAAAACGACACCAAATAAATAGATCCACAGCCACCTTATTGTAGTAAGCGCTTTCACAGTAACATAACTCTGGTT
Source organism: Protopterus annectens (assembly GCF_019279795.1). Classification (NCBI taxonomy): domain Eukaryota; kingdom Metazoa; phylum Chordata; order Ceratodontiformes; family Protopteridae; genus Protopterus; species Protopterus annectens. Next base: position 1,226,592,698 of record NC_056744.1, read on the forward strand.
CCTCAGACTATAAAAGCTTCATAAAACCAACATTTATATAGGTAACCCTGAAATGAATTGACCCTTGTTCAGTATGAGTTACAAATGTGCAACACTTCCATCAGGGCTGGATTGGAGACTGCCCTGTAGGCCAGACACACATGACCCCTTAGCAGGTCTGTAGGTGACAGAATACAGTGAAAAAGCTTTCAAACTTTCCTCACAGGCCTTGTTTTTAACACCCTGTATCTTTCCTGGTGAGAAAACCTCTGGTGTTATTCCAGCTGTTGCAGATATCTAGTGTAGGCTACACACTCAAGTGTGAAAGCCATTTATGTGCATTTAAAGTGTTTTTTGATTGTATCTGCTTTAATTTCTGAAAAAAAAAAAAATATATATATATACTTGTTTTCCCACCTTTCTAAGCTAGTATAGTCCAGTTTTCAGGTTAGTGCTGAATTCAGGGCTGTTTTACAATTTTCTGTGTTTGCCCGTACCTTACTTGGATAGAAGGAAGTTTCTTTGTTCACTGTGAGAGAGGGAGTTTGAGCAGCCTATCTGTCCCTGGAGGAGTGGTTTAAGCCCAGAAATTAGTAGTTTATTGGCCATTTTGGGCTAATTTCTCTTTCATTTGCCTGGTATAAAACCCACATTTGCAAGGTTTTTGTGCTAGTATACAGCTCAGCAAGCTCCTCCCTGGTGCCCTGCAGAGTTCTACAGCAGCAGAGAGACAAAAGGGAGACTTTGGAGTGATTATCATTTTTCTGTATTTTCTTGCTGCCTTTAGCTAATTCCGCCTAAAACGCCGATTTTTCTAGAGTTTCTGTGATTTAAAAAGCTTGTTTCAGCTACATATTGTACTTATTTTACTGCATGGACATTAACAAAGTCGTTTTTATGTTTAAATTACCTGTTTAACTGTTGTAGGCTACACACTCAAGTGTGATAGCCATTTCTGTGCATTTAAAGAGTTTTTTTGATTGTATCTGCTTTATTTTCTGAAAAAAAAGATACGTGTTTTCCTGCCTTTCTAAGCTAGTATAGTCCAGTTTTCAGGTTAGCGCTGAATTTAGGGCTGTGAAATAAGTTTCTGTGTTTGCCTATACCTTACTTTGATAGAAGGAAGTTTCGCTGTTCACTGTGAAAGAGGGAGCTTTGAGCAGCCTATCTGTCCCTGGAGGAGTGGTTTCAGCCCAGAAATTAGTAGTTTATTGGCCATTTTGGGCTAATTTCCATCTCTTTCATTTCCCTGATATAAAATCCACATTTGTGTGGTTCTGCGCGCCGGGCAGCGCCGGTTAGCTAGGTTATAACTATACTCCTCGTGGTTGTTTCCTGCTTGCTTGCTGCTCTTTTCTTGGTTTAGGTTATAACTATTCCCAGCCCCACAAAGTCTACTCTTCAATTTTTCCCTTGGAACTAGACAAACTTTCAACTTAAGCACTCAAACCATTCACTTCTCATACCTCATACCGGCACTTGCTCAAAACTCATAGCAAGCACTAATAGACGTTAGCGCTAGACACCCCCCCCCCATACTGTAGAGAAGGACAAGGCTCTCTATTCGACCTTACCAGCCAATCAGTAAACAGTTCACTGTACCTATCCAGGTATGTCCAAAGGGCAGTTTCAGGTGTACTCTCCGGTCCAACTGGTGAATCTGGGCATTTTGAGGCAATGTTACAATTGCCTCATGTACACACACAACCCTCTCCTCTTTACACCAAACACTAATACATGCGAGAGATGCAACTATACAGTCAAACTGGAGGCTAAGCTCTCTCAACCCAAAACTGGACCAGGCAGTCAAGAGGAGAAGGGAATTACTTGCATCACACCACCAGTCTCACACAGACCTATGAAACCAGCACCGGCAAAAAACACACATAAATACACAAAAACATACTCAGAGGCTCTAAATAAAAATCTGCAGAAGCAACAGGGACCTCAAAAGCAGACATCCAAGCAACCTCCACCCCCCAACACAAACTATGAAACACATACCTCACAAAATCAGTGTGCCACACAATCACAGCCCTTAAGGCAAAATAACATACTCAACACACTAGTAATAGGTGACTCTATAATCAGGCACACTGATGTTCCACTCACTAGGCTGAATAAGGAGAAGGTTACTGTTAGCTGCCTGTTGGGTGCCAAGTTCCACTACATAACACAAGCACTCTGGTCACTCCAGAACAAGTACAAATATGACTCTGTCATTGTCCATGTTGGTGTGAATGACCTGAGCCATACCTCCCTGGATTACATGAAAAGAGACACGGAGGAGCTCTCTGACCACGTAGCCCAGGCCGGCATGACCTTGACCCTGAGTAGCATCCTGTCCTCACCAAGAATTATACCATGGTATAGAGAAAAAGAATTATCAATTTCAACAATTGGCTAAGCTTCTGGTGTCATTCAAAGGGGATCCAGTGTCTGTCAGCCTGGGATGACATGCTCGACAAGCCACGCTGCTTCACTACAGACGGCTTGCACCTGTCACAGTTAGGCTTTCGAATACTGGCCAAGGCTCTTCCCACCCACATAGTGCCTTTTTTAGGCAAGGCTCAAAAGACAAACCCACCACCGTAAATAGCACAAGTAACAAAAAACTGAGGGTATTGCTACTCAGTGCCAGAAGTCTAAACCTCAAAATGCATGCACTCGAGGCACTCCTCAGTATGGAGAAAATCAATATATGTGCAGTAACAGAAACCTGGTTTAAGGCTCCAAAGAACACCCCAGCACTACCAGGCTACAACTCATACCATACATTTCAGCCACAAAACCCGGACTGACATACAAAAGGTGGGGAGAGTATCCACATTCATCAAGGATACCCACACCTCCAGGTTAGTGACACAGCACGATGCTTCAGAGATCATCCACGTGCAACTAACAATGGGCAAAACTGCTATTCAAATTATAGCTTGCTACAGATCACCCACCATGTCCCAGGATCCACTCCGCATTCCCGGAAACACTGGGAAACATAAAGGTCCTACCAAACACCCTGATATTGGATGATTTCAATTACCCAAACATTATCTGGGAGAACTACTCAAGTACAATCTCCCTTGCCCAACATTTCCTAGAATTTATAAACTCAAACGCCCTGGATCAACTGGTCAACATCCCCACCAGAGGTGACAACATATTGGACCTGGTTATCACCAACATGGGTGAATGGTGTTCCACACCGGAGGTCAACCCCTTGGCGGTCAGATCTGTCCATAAACTAATCACTCTGGATATCCACATTCTGCCACCACCCCCGGTCAAAGAAACCACCGTGAAAAACTTTTCAGAAGCAAACTTCACATTACCTAAGACCGAGGTGGGAAGTTTCAAAGCCCCCATGCTAAAGGATAATGCTGTTCAAGATGCAAATTCCTTTACTAATGCACTCTACGGGCACCTACAAGAATGCATGGATCGTGCTATCCCAAACAAAATCAAGACTCACTCCTCCAAGAAAAGGAAACCAGTCTGGTGGACCCCTGCCATAAACAAGCTATACAACAGAAGGAGGAAACTAGTACAGAAAAGAGTAAAATCCCAAGAAGGGAAGACATCCCTTATCAGTATCAGCAAGAAACTACGTTCCCTCATAAAATCATCCAAGGCTAGCTTAGAAGGAAAAATTGCCATGGACTACAAAGATAACCACAAGGCATTCTTTAGCTATGTCAAGAATCTAAGTGGCAATTCTCTGATCTGCTCAGAGTTAGTGCAGAATGGCACAAAATACATTGAGCCAACCAATATAGCCAACATCCTGGCAGACAGGTTCAGTGCAAACTTCACCCCCCTCTCACCCCCAAAAGGGCCCATAACTATACCAGAAGAATGTACTACCCCTGAAATTACAGACACTCAGGTTAAAACAGCCATCTCCAAAGCCCCTGAAATCACAGACACTCAGGTTAAAACAGCCCTCTCCAAAGCCAAAAACACAGCATCAATGGGACCGGATGGTGTCCCAGGCTGCATCCTACATGAGCTCAAAGATGAACTAACCCCCATACCTAAACACACTGTTTAAACTCAGCCTCTCCACAGGCTACGTGCCCACAGAGTGGCGCACAGCAATGGTTACTCCACTCCACAAAGGTGGAGCCACAACGGACCCTGGGAACTATCGCCCTATAAGCCTGACTAGCTTGGTCTGCAAAGCTATGGAATGCATCATCATGGATCTCATTAACAAAGACATTGGAAACCTCTGAACACTGGACCCTACCCAGTTCGGCGTTGTTAAGGGCAGATCATGCCTCCTAAACCTGGTGGACTTCTTTGAGACAGTTACCAAGGCTATAGATGATTGGTCCACACAGCCTACCTAGACCTTGCAAAGGCCTTCAACACCATTCCCCACTCGGGTATTATAGACAAGCTCACCAGCCTGAACATAAACCTCTACGTCACAAGATGGGTTGCCAGCTGGCTCACAGACAGAACCCACATGGTTAGAGTTGCGGGAGCTAGATCTGACTCTAAACCTGTTACAAGTGGCGTTCCCCAGGGCTCAGTCCTAGGACCCCTCCTGTTCGGCATATACTTCTCAGAGGTACAGGCAAGAACAGGAGGACTATGGCTGACCAAGTTCGCAGATGACTGCAAACTAGGGGCTATAACTGACTCTCCGACTAACACAGACATCCTCCAAAAGGGTCTCACTGAGACAGATACCTGGTGTCAAAACCATGGCCTCAAGCTAAATGCCAAAAAGTGCATAGTCATCCCCTTTGGAAAAAACAAAGTACCCACAAACTACCACATAGATGGTAGCCCCCTAAATATGGAATACGTAATTAGGGATCTGAGGACCCAAGTAGATAGTAACCTCTCCTTTGATAATCATTTTGCCATAGTGGTTAGAAAATCATTCTATGTGGCCCACCTAATCACAAAAGGGTTTGCATCCAGATCGAAAGAGGTCATTGGGCCCCTCTATGCATCACTCATCAGACCCATCATAGAGTACAATGCCCCATTTGGGATGTACCTTACAAGACACCTGCAACAGCTGGAAAGTCCACAGAAGTACCTCACCAAGAGGATCACTGGCCTCAAGCAGATGCTCTATGCAGCTCAACTGAAGAAACTCCAGCTGTACTCGGTTGCATACCGCCTACTCAGAGGTGATCTCTGCCTGACATAGAAGGCCATATCCAACCCAGAATTGATGGACATGCTCCACTTAAAGAAAACCGTATCCCCTCGAGCCACATGCTCCAGGGATCTAAACCTCACCACAACAATAAATAGGACATGCCGGAGGGATAGATTCCTGTCCCAGAGACTTCTCATGCTCTGGAACAAGATTACAATCTACATTTGGCAGAGCTCCTCGCTAACCCTCTTCAAGAGAAACCTTGACAAGTGGATGGGAAACAGAAAGTTTACCCCAGGGATCACTTCAATGGCTCTACTGGACAGAGGCACATGGAACTAATCTAAGGGGGTGGCGAAAGCCAACACATTCCAGCTAGGCTTATAAATGCCTTCGGGCAGATAGCCTAGTACCTACCTATGAACCTAGTGAGTGACATGCAAAAGAGTGCATTTTACTCAATTACTGGTCTGATGAGGGCCGAGTACAATAAAATTATAATGCCCTTTGATCTAGATGCAATATCCTTACTTATGAGTTGTGCCAGATAAAAGGACTTTTTCACACTGTGAACACATGGTGGTTGAAGTTCATATTACTATCAACCTGAGTACCTAGATCATGTACCACGGGATCTACTCTTAGGGGTGGACCCACCTATACTGTAAATTATGTGGGGTATTTGCTTTCCCAAAGGGAAAAATTATGCATTTTTTTTTGCATTTAGTTTCAATCCATGGCTTTGGCATCAATCATTTGTCTGCATTAATCCTTTCTGCAGTATAGCAGTATCGTTCGGAGATTCACTGATGGCCCCCAAACTGTAGTTATCCACAAACATGGTCTGCCAAAGGCCTTCTACATTTGCCTTGACTTCTGAAAAATAAGTTACTGTACAGGAGAAGGCCTAGTGCAGAACCCTGTGGTACACCAGTGGTGACTGGCATCTTGCGGTGAATACACACACTTTGACAGCATGTGTCCCGTCGGTGAACTAGTTGGCTACCCACCTATTGACACAGGGGTTTATGCTCAGTTGAGTGAGTTTCTCTACAATACCTGAGCAGGGAACTGTGTCATATACCGTGGCCAGGTCAAGCTAGGCAGTACACACAGTGTTTCCCTCATACAAGGCCTTGGTGACCTTTCAAAGAAGTCAGCCAAATTTAACAGACATCATCTACCCTTAACAAATCCAAACTAGGATGGGTACAGCGTCTGCAGATTACCTATGTCCTTGTTGATAAGGTACCTATGTCCTTGTTGATAAGGTCCATGACGACTCTTTCCATGGCCTAAGAGATGAGGCTAGTCAGGCTTATGGATCTATAACTGATTAGGATGAATGACTGACCCCCTTTGTGCAGGGAAATGACTGGTGCTGTCCTTCATTCTGCCGGAACATAGCCTGTCTGGAAGCTGAGGTTAAATAGGGATCCAAATGGGTCTGCTAGGTCACATTTTAAATTATTTAAAAGGCAACCTGGGATGTTGTCAGGGCCCATTGATGCCATAATTTTAGCGTTACAGAGCGCAGACATGACCTGCTGTCTTGATGTAGCAGGCTGAGGAATGATGGCATGTATACTTTGGAGCGGGGGGGGGGGGGGGTGACATCTGATCCAAATCGGTCAGCTAACAGATTGGCTATTACCTCCAAAAACTTTCCTCAACAAAATACTTGACACTGTGGCTGCTATTCAAAGGTGGTTCTGGTGGGAACTTGCAAAAGCAGACTGAGATCGCAAAGAGGAACTGGGTCATAAACTGGAGGATGTAATAAAAAAGTACCTCTCAAAAAGTCTTGGAGCAGTGTAGTAGCCACCACAAGTGTAGCTTCCATGCCACTGTGAAAGCTGGAAATGGCAGCTAATTGCACTTTTAATAGTAGAATAACAAAGACCAGAGTGAAAAAGACCACTGAAAAAAATCCAGGACAGCATCTAAAAGTGAAGAGAAAGTATCTAAAGCCCTTTAAAGAGGCCCAGATGGAAAAATTCTTCCATTTACTAGTGCAAACCTCCTGGCTGAAGGCTTCTAGGAGGAAGATAGGATGTGAATAACTATCTCTCAGAGAGCTTGGGATCCCTGGCCATCATTTGAATTGAGGGAGTGAATGTTTGGGCAAGGAAGCCTGAAGGATGGAAAGTCAACCTGAAACAGGGTTCAGAACCCAGGGAGGGTGTGAAAGATAATGAATGATGACCCAAACTTATAAGGGCTAGAATGGGGTGATAAGGATGGCAGTCACTTTGAAATTAGCTGCTTTCTAAAGAAGCTTGATTATCGGAGGAGTCAGAGGATAAGAATATAAGAAGACCTGGGGCCAAGCACACAGAACAGCATCCCTTTGTGACAGCCCCTCTGGCAGGATCAGAGCATAGAAACTGATACACGTTGTGTTGGACAGGGAAGCAAACAGATCACAGCAGAAGGATGTCCAGTGACTGAAAATCCATACTCCTATCTCCAAATTCACGGACCGCTCGTGAGGCAGAAGAAGGTGTCTGCCCAGAATTTCCAGCAGGATGCTGGATTTCCCTGGGATATGTGTTGTGATGAGAACTCACTGAGAGGACATTGTCCATTGACAAGCCTTCATGGCCTCTCAACAAAGGGGAATGGACAGAGTTCCTCAAGTCAGCCAGCTCTGATGATGAGACTGGAGTTGATCTATTGACAGCTAAAGAGCCCAGAGGGAGGGATGATTCTGAAACCCAAAAGGCCAACCCAGACCCTGGAGCACTAATCCCAACCACTCGGCTACAACAGTGCGGGATTAAGAAATGCCAAGAACAGAGTCTACGGCAGTAGTCGTCAAGCTGTTGGTGCAGCCAGGAGGGAGGGTGGGAGGCTAAGCAGTTGGATATAACAGTCCTGGAACCAAAGGGATCAGAGAGGAACCACAAACTGGGAGCCGAAAGAACAGTAGCCTCAGGCCTCAGTGCTAAGGAGTCAGGTATGATCCCTACGTACATCTGGGCCTGATGAAAGAAACACATTAGCTGCTCTAAATCAGGTGACTTAAGGCTCCCGGTCAACCTAGAAGACTTCAAAGAAGCCACATAGGGTGGCTTAGATGATCTCTTAGTCATCAGATCTGAAGTTTGGATCTGGAAAGGTGATGTTTGGACCTGAGAAGTGGAGGGAGTGTGTGTCCTGGAGAACACTCCGCTGGGGTTATCAAGCAAAAGGGGGAGATGAAATCTGCCTGAAGAGGTGGAATGGTCCTTGGACAGGAAATGGCTGGGAATGCTAAGGATAAAAGAGATGGATGACTCCAACACCAGGACCATAACAACACAGGATCTGTGTTGATGTGGCAACAAAGGACACAGTGTCAATGAACCTTAGGCCCTGCCCTGGTTGGCCCTAATGGGAAGTGGATGAGCGTCTGTGCTCTTTCCCTTCTTTGTCTTTACACTTAGATTCCTCTTCCTTAGATTTTTCATACTCCTTTTTATGTGTCTTCTTGCTCAGAAAGGGAGACAAAGATGCAGCAGCTGAGGGCTGGAGAAAGCCTTTCATCACCAATTTCACCTTTATTTCTGTCAGAGCTCTGTTGCCAAATCAGGCACAGGCCTGACGCTCAACATCCACTTGACATCCAAATACATTGCACCCAAACAGTATATGCACCTGTCTAAGGAATCCTATGGGGGCAATTTATTCCTACAGATGACACACTACTTGACCCCCAAAACTTTGTCCATCCTGTCTGAAAAGTAAGGGATAAAAGCAGTTAATGCTTTAGGGAAAAACAGCTATCACACTACACAAAATCTAGAACTGATATCAACCAGTAAGTACCTTATAATAAACACACTACTGTAAACCCAAAAACTAACAAACACACTGCTATAATACTGAAGAAAAAAGGAAAGTAATTTTTTTAACCACAGAAAAGAAAGCACCTAATGGTACCGATCTATCTACTGGAAAAAAAAGAATATTCTAACAAAGCATTCTAATACTTGCTAAAGCTAACACTATATACAAAGAACTAAATAATGGCGGAGCAAGCACAGAGCAAAAAGAGAAAAAAAAATCTTGAGAATTTTTTTAAATGGAAACTCTTGGTGGCGTTTTCTGTCCACTATCTGAGCTACATGGTGGCAAATGAGATCTAAAAAGAGGCAGTTAAAGCAGGGAGTTATGAGTAGAGGAGGTGGAGCTCAACACTGAAGATTCTGAGTGCGCCAGTATTGGTTTGAATAATCCACAGGATTAGATGGACAGAAAAGACAACAGTGGGTATATTAAATTAATTCTAATTAAGCAACCATTAAAAAAAACATTACAGATAAAATGTCAGTAACCAACAGGACTATATGTGGCAAAAAAGTGCAGACATTTTTTCCTTTTTTTTGAGGCTGAGGGAATCAGTTTAGAAATGAGCCTGACAGACAATGGTAATGGGTTATCACAAAAGATGTTGCAGACAAAAGTTAAAGAAAAAAGAAGTTATGTAGTCACCATAATGTTCCATCTGTGTTTTCCATTTTCATTGTTGCTCAACTAATGGGTTCAGATTTGATCCTCCGATCCGACTCGACTGTCACACTAGTTTGTGGCCTCCAAAAAACTCTCACGCTCCTTCACTACCCATAATGTACAAACCCCTAACATCTCTCAGATATTGTTTGCTACTTGAAATGATGACTACAACTGATATGCCATTAATGGAGTTCAGTACAAAGAACATTGATGTCCTTGAAGCTTCTTGTTCCTCCAGAACTCATTCATTAAATATGGAAGGGGGGGTTGGTGGGTAGGGAGGTGACAAAGAATGAAAATAGGCAACTAGCATTGCCACCTATCCATTTTTTTCTGGACTATCTTGAAATAAAACCGGTAGTCTGAAAAATACTGTATAAAATCCGGTATACTGTTTAAAAAAGAAACAGACTATCAGTTTGATACATCTGTAGATTTACTATGCTTTTTTACAGAAAAGCAGAGGAAACTGGCAGAAAAAAGCATCTGAAATGGGATAAAGAAGGCATTCCTCTTTATCTGTGACAACGTCATGAAATGGGCGGCGAGAGGGGATGTGAATGGGCATGGTTATGGAAGGTGCTAGGGTGTGGCTTTTGTTCGGTTTTTGCCACAATGAAAGGTGGCCACTCTATGGGCAACAAAGATGGAATGTTATGGTAAGTGCATAACTTCTTTATCTGATGTTGTCAATTTTCATTCAGTACTCAACTAACGGGACAGAGTCCCCAGCTATCTAAAATCCTGGGTGGATTCTAAGGAAAGATATTTCTGAGTATGGTCAAGCTAAAGGCTGCTCTTCCCCTCAAGACCAGATCTACTTTGTAATGAGTGATAAAAGTATGAAGATTTGACCAGGTTGCAGCCACACATATGTTGTCCATAGAAGCTCTAGACTGGAAAACAGAGGAAGCTGCCATAGATCTCGTTGATAGAGTCTTTAATGGCTTTGGTAAGGGGAGATTATATTTGTTATAGATAAAAGAAATGCAGTCCGTCAACCATCTAGCTGGAGCTAGCTTTGTAACTGATTTGCTCAATTTAGTATGTGCAAAGGAAACAAATTGTCGATCTGTCATTCTAATTGCTTTTGTTCTCTGTAAGTAGAAATGTAATTATGAACATCCAACAAGTGCAGCATATATTCCCCTGTATTTGTAAATTTTGGAATGAATACTGGCAAGTTAATGGATTGGTTGATGTTGGATTCTGACACCACCTTAGGAAGGAAGGAAGCACTGGAAAGTGACAAGACCCTATCCTTATGAAAAATCAAATATGAAGGTTTAGTAGATAATGCTGGAATTTCTGAAATTCTTCTAGCAGATGTAATTGCCACTAAAAAGAGAGTTTTCCAGGTCAGGAATTTAAGACCACAATTAGCTGCTGGTTCAGAGGGAGAATGAATTAAGTTTTGCAGCACCAAATGTAAATCCCATGGTGGCATGGGGTCCTTATAAGGGGGGTCTTAGCAAGACAGTACCCCTCACAAAGGCTAGTAAAGAACTTTGAAATCCTGCATGAAAGTTAGAAATTGCTGCCAGACAGACTTTAATAGCTGATGAGCTAGCACCTTCACCAAAAATTCCAGAACAGACTGAATTAGAGTTAAGAAGGGGTCTATCTGATTTTGTTCTGTCCAACAAACTGATCTTTTCCATTTACTCCTGTAGAGTTTCTTAGTAGAGGATTTATGGTAAGTTAAAAGTATGGAACAGACGGGGAAGACAGTATTGGTTTTCTGGCTATTAAAGGAATTGGAGAAACCACTCTGTTAGCTTGAAGTTTGAGATATCCAGGTGAATCATGCCTGTTGGGTGAGGCAGAAGGTCTGGAATTGGATCCAGAATCCAAGGTGAACATAGTAGATGAAGCAAAAGTAAGGGGAAACCAAATCTGTCAAGGTCAGCAAGGTGCAATGAGGATGACCTTGCTCTTCAACCAGGCTGCTTTTTGAAGAAATTTGGGAATTAGAGGAGTTAGATGATAAGCATACAGGAGACTGGGGGGCCAATCGTGGAGTATAGCATCCCTCTGTGATTGCTGCGGTGGCGGGATAAGAGCAAAAAAGCTGCTGCACTTGTTGATTAGGGGAGAGGCAAAAAGATTACAGCAAGGCTGGCCACACTGACTGAAAATCATATCCGTCACTTAACTGTTGAGAGATAACTAGTGAGGTAGTAAGATGGACCTGCTCAGTTTGGTTCCAAACACCTTAAAAGGTCACAAGCAAAACAAGAAAACACAAGTCCAGGCACTTTACCAGTATTCTTTTTCCTTTTAATTGCACAAGATCTGGTACCTCGGCCTTTCGCCTTCACGGATCACAAAGTGTGTATGCTTCAAACATCTTTTTATACATATGCATACACATTAAAAGGCAATTAGCGCAAACAATTTATCCAATTATTTAATTATTCAATTTCATCAGTTTATCAATATTACATCAAATTCATCACATTTCACTGAAAAAAATTTAGTGTTTTGGGTAAGCCTTTTTCCATGGGAGGGAGTGAATATCTTTATAGGTTACTTGAATTAGAGACTAAAATGATTTTAAAATTTGGAACTTTAAAGCCCTTTGGACTTGATCTAGAACTGGCTATTTAGATAGTAATCATATGAACTAATAGTTAAATAATCATTTATGGTTTTGTAAAAAATATATAAAAAAATAAAATATGTTTGTGATAAGAAAATTTCATATTTTGTATTTACATATATATTTATATAATATTTTGGATATAGATTTATAAATTTTTTTTCAGTGAAATGTGATGAATTTGATGTAATATTGAAAAACTGATGAAATTGAATAATTAAATAATTGGATAAATTGTTTGCGCTAATTGCCTTTTAATGTGTATTCATATGTATAAAAAGATGTTTGAAGCATACACACTTCGTGATCCGTGAAGGTGAAAGGCCGAGGTACCAGATCTTGTGCAATTAAAAGGAAAAAGAATACTGGTAAAGTGCCTGGACTTGTGTTTTCTTGGACCTGCTCAGTTTGTCTACTATCACTTTGGACTTCCCCATAATATGTATTGCCATTAGAAAGCAGATGTGAGATACCGCCCATTGCTATACTCTGATGGCTTCTCGACATATGGGATAAGACCTGGTTTCCCCCCTGTCTGCTGATGTACCAAACTACTGACATTGTCTGTCTGCACTGCAATTGTTCCAAGAGGGAGAGAGTCTTGGAATGCCTGCAATGGCAGAAGCACTGCTCTCATCTCCAGAACACTGATTTGCAAGTTAGCCTCTTCAGGGGAACAAGTGCCTTGGACCGTTTTCCCCAGAAAATGACCCCCATCTAATCTAGGAAGCATATGTGGGCACTATGGCCTTGAGCTGAGGGAGGATGAAAGGATGACCTTGTAATAACTGTTGCGATTGCATGCACCAGCAAAGGTATCTTTTGCTTACTTGAGTTATTCTTATCTTCACTAATATAGGCTGAGAAAGTATTGACCACAGTACTGCTAGCATCCATTTTAGAATTCTCATGTGGAATCTCACTAAAGGAACTAAAATTATTGCTGCTGACACAGACCCCAGGGCTTGTAGAATCAATTGGGCTGAAATTCTAGTCCTACAAATCATTTTCCTGACCTGCATTCTTATCGTTTGCACTCCTGATAGAGGAAGAGAAGCTACCACAGATACTGTGTTGAACACTGATCCTATGATTTCTAATGTCTATGTTGGCTGTAAGTGAGACTTGTAATTTATGGTTACTCTGAGATATGAACAAATCTGTACCACCTAATCTCGTGCTTTTATCGGTCGATTCTTGGTTGAGGCAGTAATGAGCCAGTCATCTAAAACAAGGAAACACCTGCAATCCTTGCAGTCTCAAGTGAGCTGCTACCACCGCCATTCACTTGGTGAACACCTTGAGGGCTGTGGTGAAGCCAAAGGACAGAGCTCTGAACTGATAATGACTGGCTTCCAGCCAGAAGCATAAATACCTTCTGCATCGTCTGTTCATCTTTATGTGATAGTATGCATCCTGAAGACATATCGAGCACATCTAGTCATCCTTGCCTAGAAAGGGCAGAATGGAATGAACAGTGACCATGTTTTGGTTGCCAGTCCCCTGTTTTCTTTGGCATTAAAAAGAATCTTGATTGACTTCCAGATTCTATTTGGTCTGGTGGGACTCCTTGGATGGCTTTCTTAGTAACTTTTGAATTTCCAGTGCTTCTGCTTTCCTCTGACTGGGTGGAACAATGGGAAATTATCTTGATAATGGAGGAGGTAGGGAAAAGGGAATTATATAACCTCTGGAAATAATTATATGCACCCAGCTGTCTTTTGTTACATCTAGCCAGGCTTTATGGTGCAGAGTTAAGTGACCCCCATCTGGTTTCTTGTAACACTTATTGTAGCACACAAAAGTGCTAACAGCACTAAACACCCTATAAGGAAACAGCTCCAGTACTTATTAATAATGGCCATCCCTCCTGGCATGGTTAAAGGTCATTTACCTGTGCTTTCTCCTATTAACCTGGTGAACTTGGGCATTTTGAGGCAGTGTAGCCACTGCCTCATGTACACAAACAACCCTCTCCTTTTACCTCCCAACACTCAGACGTGTGAGAGATGCACTTATATATCCAAGCTGGAAGACATGCACTCTCCAGCTAAGACCAGAATAGCTTCAAGAGAAGGTCAACACCTGCACCACACCACATGGAACACATAGCTGTCCAGAACAACTACTATCACAGCTTTCACATAAAAACACAAACCACACACCTACCTTTGTGGAGGCTCTCAATAGAAATCTACCCAAACAGCAGAGACCTCCAAATCAGAAATGCACTCGGCCACCACAGCACAGCACAAATCACAAGATACATAGCTCACCTACACAGTGTGTCCCTCAACCTAAACCCCTATGGCAAAACAGCTTGCCAATACACTAATCATTGATGACTTGACAGTGAGTCACACTGATGTCCCACTCACTAGGTTGAATAAGGAGAAGGTGTCAGCTGTCTGTTGGGTGCCAGGATCCAACACAACACATGCACTCAGATCACTCCACAACAAGTACAAGTATGACTCTGTCATTGTCCATGTGGGTGTGAATAACCCGAGACATACCTCCCTGGACTAAATGAAAAGAGACATGGAGGAGCTCTCGGATTATGTGGCCCAGGCAGGTATGACCCTAGCACTGAGCAGCATCCTACCATCGCCCAGAATGATACTGCAGTACGAGCACAAAATGATGGACTTCAACAATTGGCTAAGTTTCTGGTGTCATTCTAAGGGGATCCAGTATCTGTCTGCTTGGGATGACATGACTGACAGACCTCGATGCTTTGCCAGAGATGGCCTGCATCTGTCATCTCTAGGTTTCTGGATACTGGCTAAGGCTCTTGCCACCCCTATAGTGCCTTTTTAGGTGGTGTTCCAAAGACCAAATTACCACCTTAACAGCTATAAATAAATGCAATCTGAGGGTCATGCTGCTTAGGTCTAGAAGTCTAAATCTCAAGATGCACTCGCTCGAAGCACTCCTCAAAATGGAGAACATCGACATTTGTGCTGTAACGGAGACATGGTTTAAAGCAGCAGAAAGCACCCCTGCTTCAGCCCCAGAAAATGGACTGAAGCTCCAAAGGTGGCGGCGTCTCCATATTCATAAAGGATATGCTCACCTCCAGACTAGTAGCCCAACATAACGCATCGGAGATACTTCAGGTACAACTAACAATGGGGTAAGATGGCGATTCTGGTCGTAGCCTGCTATAAGTCCCCAACCATGTCCCAAGACTCTCACTTTACATTCCTAAGCATCCTAGAAACTATTAGGGTCTAACGTAACATTCTCATACTGGGTGACTTCAACTACCCCTCCATCAACTGGGAAAACTACTCATGCACCAATACACTTGCCCAACGCTTCCTGGAATTCATTAATTCCAATGCACTGGACCAGATCATTCTTACCCCACTAGAGTAAGCAACAAACTTCACCTGGTTACTACTAACATGTGCAACCGTTGCTCAACACCAATAGTCAATTCCTCCCTGGTTAGATCTGACCACAAACTAATTACCATGGAAATCCACATCTCACCCACAACACCAGCAAAGGTAACCACCATGAAAAACTTCTCCAAATCTGACTTTGGGCTCCTAAAAACAGAGGTGGCTAACTTCATGGCACCCATGCAAATGGAAAATAGGTGCAAGACCACCAAATCATACACCAATGCACTGTACGAACACATACATAAATGCATGGAACTAGCCATACCCAACAGAACCAAGATGCTCTCCTCCACAAAAGGAAGCCAATCTGGTGGTCCCCTGCCATTAACAAACTCTAGAACAGAATGAATTCCCATAAGGGCACTATTCAACTGATTGTTGCAGAAAAAGACTGGAAAAAACTTCCTTATTAGCCTCAACAAAAAGTTGAAATCCCTCATTAAAACCTCTAAAGCTAGTTATGAAGGCAAAACTGCGGCAGACACTAAACAACCACAAAGCCTTCTACAGTTATATCAAGAATCTCCTCAGCAATACTCAGATTTGCTCCGAGTTACTGCACAATGGTACCTCCTGTACTGAGCCAACAGATATTGCCAACATACTGGCCAACAGATTCAGTACTAACTTTACCTCTCCCATCCCAAAGGACCAATCACAATGCTGGAAGAATGCCAGGCACCCAGCATTACTGCAGCACAGGTTAAAGGTGCATTGTCCAAGGCCATATATACAGCTTCCATGGGACATGAAAATATCCCTGGTTGTGTTCTACATGAACTACAAAGTGAACTGGCACCACACCCGTGTGCCCTGTTCAATCACAGCTTCACCCCAGGCTTTGTCCCTACAGAATGGCACACTGCTACAGTCATCCCTCTCCATAAAGGGGGAGTAACTACAGACCCTGGGAATTATCACCCCATTAGCCTGATGAGTCTGATATGTAAGGCTATGGAGTGCATCATCATGGACCTAATTAACAAGGAAATAGGGAATCTCCAAACTCTGGATCCCACGCAATTTGGTTTTGTGAAGGGTAGATCATGCCTGCTCAACCTGGTTGACTTCTTTGAATCAGTCACCAGAGCTGTGGATGAGGGCAAGGCAGTTCATACAGCCTACCTCAATCTGGCCAAGGCCTTTGATACCATTGCCCTCTCAGGAATTACTGATAGACTCACCAAACTAGGCATCAACCCCTATATCACTAGGTGGGTTGGAAATTGCCTCACAGATAGAACCCACAGTGTGAAAGTAGCAGACTCCAAATCAGACTGCCAACCAGTCACAAGTGGAGTCCCACAGGGATCAGTCCTGGGTCCTCTCCTGTTTGGCATCTACTTCTCAGAAATCCAGGCCAACATGGAGGGACTCTGTCTGACCAAGTTCGCTGATGATTGCAAGCTGGGAGCCATTATTAACTCCCCAAGTGATGTAGACATCCTACAGAAAGGCCTCACTGAGACAAACGACTGATGTCAAAACCATGGCCTTAAGCTTAATGTCAAAAAATGTGTCATTCCCTTTGGGAAAAACTCAGTTCCCACTAATTACCACACTGATGGTACCCCACCGAACACTGAAGGCGTTATAAGATATCTGGGAACGCAGGTTGACAGCAACCTCTCCTTCAACCACCACAATGCCACTGTGGTCAGAAAGTCCTTCTATGTTGTCACATTTCATTACCAAGGGTTTTGCATCCAGGAAGAAAGAGATTATCATCTCTCTCTACTCTTCCCTTATTAGATCAATCATCGAGTATAATACCCCATTTGGCATGTACCTCACTAAACACTTGCAACAGCTGGAAAGGCCACAAAAGTACTTCACGAAAAAGATCCTAGGCCTTAAACACATGCTCTACATGGACAGACTCAAAAAACTCCAACTTTTCTCTGTCTCATATTGTCTATTAAAAGATGATCTCTGTTTGACTTACAAAGCCATGTCTGACCCAGCCCTGTTAGAAATGTTACACCTAAAGAAATCCCAATCCCTCCACACCACATGCTCCAGGGACCTCAACATCATTACCACAATCAACAGAACATGCTGGAGGGGACAGGTTCATAACCCAGAGACTGCCTATGCTCTGGAATAGACTTCCCATAAATATCAAGCAGAGCATCTCACTGGCCCTTTTCAAGATACTGGCTCCAGGGCCATTGGCCTAGTACACACCTACGAACCTATGAACCAACTGCCTCCAGAGGTGGACAATCAGGGGTCTTTTCAGTAGTGCTGAAAGGGTCTGTCAGAAAAGAAATCTCTAGAACCCTGATTTTGCTTGCCTCCTCTGTCACGTGGGTGTTACCTTCCACTACAGCTCCCCCCTCTGAGGAACTGTCTCCACATGAGTCCAGGAAGGGATCCTGGGACTTTCTGAACCACATTTTTCAACCTCCCCGCTGATTCCTGGAAAAGGTACTTTGAGGGGTCGACAGGGTTTTTCCATCTTTCTCACACCTGGACAATGTGTCCTTCACTGTGGGGCCAAACAAAGAAGAGCTGTCAAAAGGAGCATTGACGAATGAGGGACTTGAAGGGCTCTGCAAAATCACACAGGCACATCCAGGCATGCCTCCCTATGGAAATGCCTGAACCTGCAGCCCTTGAGGCACCTTCTGCAGCATGCAAGATAAGCCTCATGGACAAATTAGATATAGTTTGTAGGGTAGCCAACTGAGAGCCCACTGAAGACTGAGCCTCAGCAGTTTTGGTTACAGAAAGAGATTTAAATAACTCTTTAATCAAATCTCTTTGAAGCCTTGTAAAATGTGCCAGACAGTTCAGTGACCTGAGTGCAAATGTCACGGAAGCATAAACATGCTTACCAAATCTGTCCATTGTCCTAGATTTTGTTAGGAGGACAGACAGTGGAACTCTGTTCCGCAAGTTCCTTTTTTGTAGCTGCCGCCACAACCATGGATCTAAGGCCAACCCTTACCCCATTATTCCCTACCTACTGGTGGAGCTAGAATCTGGTCTAGCCTCTAGGAGACTGGCTCAAATTTATCGGGGTCCTTCAACGCCCACCTAGAGACCAAGTTAATAAGCTCATAGGTGGGTGAAGTAATCTAGGAGGTAGAGGGGCCAGCTCCAAAGGTTTCCAGAAATACAGATTTCTCTGGAGAAGGATCTTGACAAGACCAGCCACCTTTCTGCTTAAGGATCTCCAAAATGTCTCCAAATGAGACATCTTCAGGTGGTGATTTTGGGGATCCCTCTCCTTCAACAAAGTCAGTATCCTCAGTGATTAACTCTTGAGGAGAATCCAAGTGCCTCCTTTTGCACTTTCCCTTTCTAGGGACTTCCTCGGTGGGGTGATCCAGTGAAGTATCAGAAGAGATTAGGATACCCTGCTGGGTTGTCTGCAGGCTTTGAACTGGCTGTCCCTGTGTGGCAGAAGGTAGATGCTCATGGTGCAAAGTCATTTGAGAAGTAGAAGGTGGATCCGAAGGGGTAGAACCCATCTGTCCTGCTGGAGCAGAGAACACTCTCTTCACAACCTCAAAGAGAGATTGCTCTGGAGAGAAGGAAGACAACACAGCCAAGAAAGCAAGTTTTTGGCCCATCACCTCCTTCCACTTTGACAGCAACCCTCCAGAGGTGGAAGTCGACGCCAAGCTGTCCAGTGCTGAAGCTCTGAGAGAATAAAATGCAACTCCAGCCTCCCAGATCTGACGGGGAGGCTTCAACTCCAAGAGTCATCCAGTTCCAAGGATGTCGGAACTAGTACCCTCAAAGCAGTACCTGGATCTGAAGAAATGGCTTTATTTGGATCCGAACCAGATGGACCAGGAACACTCGGATCCAAGTACTCTCAAACAATAGGATAGATTAGAGTATGAGCAGTAATGGGTGGAGTAGTGGATGATTATGCTTCCTGACCTGAAGGGGTAGGAGCCGTAAGAACTCCCATCTGGATTTGTACTGTGAGGAATTTCCTCATCATTCTCTCCACATCCGCGTAAGATTCTTGGAGAAATGAAAAGATGCCAGGGATGGAGACTTAGAGCACCTTTCCAAAAAAGGGGAGGGCAGTCTGGACAGCACTGGATTCAAACAGGGGAGTACATGGTCCTGGGTAGAGGCTTTGGATCCAAGACAGCAGGATCCAATGAAGGTTTTTATCAGATCAGAAGGTGGTCAGATCATAACAAGTTTCAGATACGATTTCTTTATTTTCTTAGGAGGTTCCAATGAAAAAGAGGCGGAAGACTCCAAAGGTTTAGATCTCTTCAGCCCCAGTGATGGCTTCAGAAAAAGAGGCGGGCAGCAAATCCTTTAATATTAATTTATTTCTCCTGTCCACAAGAGCACAAGGATTAAACTTGTTGCAAATGCTGTAGTCTATCTTTAAATGATCTGGGCCCAAGCAATAGATGCAAAGAGAATGGACATCATAGAGAGGCGATTTGTGCCCAAACTTCTCACATTTTTTTAATCCAGAGGAACTTTTTTGCACATCCTGTTTATAATATAGTCAAAAATATACTTTTTTTTTTAAAACTAGGACCACCAATGAGACTGAAGAAATTACACCAAGTGTAATGGAAAGGAAAGATAATACCAACAGCGGCAATTTAGAGGGCACAAAGTGTGAAAGGGTTGGCAAGGAAAATTAGGCCTACCAACAGTGGTAGGAAAAAAAATACACTAACGAGTGTACAAAAGGAGCTTAGAAATGCAGAAAAAAATATCAATTTAACAAATAAACTGAAAGGAAAAATATATGGAAAAAGACTCTTCTCCGACTCTATGACTCAAGAGCTGAAGGAGACCATATCTAGATGCGAAAGCGGCAAACAAGATCTGAGAGATGTTAGGGGTTGGTGCATTACATTTAGGGAAGGAGCTCAAGGGTTTTTTGGAGGCCAGGAGCTAGTGTAACAGCCGAGTTGGATCCAAGGATCGGATCTGAACCCATTGGTTGAGGACTGAATGAAAAGTGACAACATCATATCATTGCTTCTGCCTAGAGAACACAGCAGACAGCTGAAATGCCAAACATATTTATAGTGACAAAAATTAAATACATATTATATTACTTATGAAGCTGGGTCAAATCTGGGCTTCTCTACAAAATTAATAATAAACAACACAGTAAATAAACCTCATTAAACAGTATGACTTTTAGAAATATTAACAGTACACACCATGTTGCCTTCTTCAGAGATATCAGTGCATAATGTAAGCAACATTTTGCGAAGGAATGTATAGCAACAGTACATTAGGCAGCATCAACATATTTGATTTCATAGACTACTCTGAAGATCACCATCAATTTATTAACATCAGATAGCAATGATGCCTCCAAATGTAGTAGGGATACAAGATAACAAAAATGGTTCAGTAAACAACATTAGAAGAACAAAACATTCCACACATAAAACAAATGAAAACAGCAGAAAGAATGAATGCAGTAAGAGTCAAATGCAGCTGGTAATTATCTAACTGTGACTAATTACATGTATGCATGCACAATGAGGCAGACTGTATAACTATCTCAATATAATGCATCCTTAAAGTGCACACAGACCATCTGTATAGGCACCTTCACTTCTCTTTTATCTCTAACTGGTATGACAACCTACATCAAGCAAGACTACATAAATGTAGCAGTCACTGAGTAACTGGTGATTCAAACAACACAAAGGAAGTCTGGGAAATGAAATGATGAAGGTCGTCAAGTGCTAACTATATAAAACATACCAAGAAACAAAGTGTCCAAAGACTTACAGCTGCTACATAACAGCAGGAAATTATCCAAAACTTATCTAATTTGTCTATCTAAACATGATCATGCATTCTAATCCAGGATAGTGTGATACATTGTGAAGGGGCAGTGTACTCGGCTACATCATCACAATCTTGGGTGTGAAAACCTGGTGCCAAAACAATGGAGGGAGGAATAAGCAAGTAATGAATGACCTGTCTTATTCACAAGGACAGGAATGGAGATGGTGCACTAACAGGCCACACTGGCAGGAAGAAGCATAAGTATTGATAGGGCTAGAGCAAGAGGAAATGCAACTTAGTTTTGGTTGTCATATATTCATTTTTCATGGGGGAATAAAGGATTAGTGGCAAACTAAGCTATGCAAGGGTTTATATCATATGTTCAAAGTTTGAAAACTTCGAACATTAAATAATCAAATTTAAATGCTTGAAGTTTCAAATATCAAACATATGATTAAAAAAAAGAAAGGAACTTACCTGACTGTTGTAAGCAGGGGGGCAAGCCCCCCTGCACCACCACACAACCCGCTCTTTAAATATACCAACTCCAAGATCACACTATAACACGGTAAAGGGAAGATTTCCTTTACTGCACTGTAGTGCGGTCTCGGAGTTGGTGTATTTAAAGAGTGGGGAGTGTGGGGGTGCAGAGGGGCTTGCCCCCTTGCCTACAACAGTTAGTTTTTTATAACGTTAAACATTTAAATTTGATTATTTAACGTTCAAAGTTATAAAGCTTCGAACATATGATATATACCCGCTATGCACACCAGCCTCTGTAGTGCTAAGGTAAAATGAATGGGTTGCATGTATTGGCAATTGAGAAACTAGCCTGAGGTCATAAGTGCGATGGCAGGCAAGAAGGCAGAAACATTATGCAAAAAAACATAGATGTGCATTCATTTTCTTTTTTTATTAACCTTATCTGCTCTCTGATGCCTAGCTTCATCCACCACTCTGGGACTATCCTCTAGCCAAACATAAAATGCAGTACATTGTCACTTCTGTCTCTGTGCACATCAACAAATCAAATGGCATCATAAAAACTCAGTCTAGGGATCTAAACCTCTGCTGCAATATCAACAGAATGGTTTGGAGGTACAGGTATATTTCCCAGAGGATATTGCTGCTATGGCACAGACTCCTCATCCACATAAAACAAAGTTCATCTCTGTCCATTTTCAACTGCAAATGAAATCTATGGATGGGAAACAGAAAATTTACCCCATGACTGTCCCCTGCAGCTCCTAAATGCTTTATCCCATGCACAGGTCCCCAAAAATTATCTATGATATGATCACAGCATTCTCATTAGGAGTAATTATCAACCATGGGATGGGTAAGGCCAATCTATAACCAAATGGGATAGGTTATTTCGAGCACAAAAATGGAAATTGGCTAGCCTTAAACTGCCCACAATGGCAGCTGCCCTAGTACTTACTTATGAAACTACAAAAACAAGAGTTCAGCTAGCCCAAGGATTTCAAACCAATATGTGTCACCTCACTACACAGGAGATGAGGCCACTAGAAGAGGTAAGTAATAAGGAGTGTCGTACTAGCTAATACTCGCTATTAAAGGACAACTACACTCATTCTAAAAAACATGTTTATTTCATTGTGGTTTGGTGTTTCCTACATTTTAACACCACTCTGGGACTATTTAGAGCTTTTTAGATATTTTTATACGCAATTTCTGACTCTGACCACATGGGGTCTGGCATCTTGAAATAATTCTGACTGTTTAGTCTGTCTCTAAGTATCCCAGAATGCATTGTTTGTCTTCAAAAATTGCATTAGATCTGCCACATTTTCCCTAAAGCTCCTGCCACTGCACTGATTTTACAGGCATTCACTGCTGTGTTATAGTCACCTATTTTTGGTTAAAATTTTATCCTTTTTCAATGACTACTTCAAACACAAACAGTGCAAATGCTACAGAACATAACTGAAAAGTACATTTTATTGCTCTTTCTTCTTAGAAATGCTAACTTGATTTATTTTGTGAAGGCTGAAATCTAGTTCTTCGAGGTATCTCCCATCCCCCTTCATGCCTACTTTCCCTAGCTGGCAAAGAGCTAAGGGTAATTTGACCCATTATCTGCATGTGACTGACAGCTCACAGCAGGTGACCAGGCGAATGTACTGTTTTCTTGTCAGTCTTTCCTTCCTTACAGTGGGAGACTTTTTGTTGCACTCATCCTGTCAAATTTAGAACCAAGTTTTATAGCACTGGGAATAATCACTGTTTTGCAAAGCATCAAACTCCCACTTATTTTTCCTTCCTGTTTGGTTAAATAGCTAACAAATGATGCACTATAAACACAAAATATTTCACAGACTTGCATGACAGCACCCACATGCTTTTTTAAGTGGTAATTTAAGAAAATTATGGTATTGCATACTTCTTGTAATCTGATGTAGTGTTGTTGATTAATTGTGACACACATCTGCTTCTTATGTAAAACATGCAATTAATGTCTACGTATTGTCATTACAAATTTATGCTCTTAGTTTTTGCAGCTGTTACTGTGCTTCTGCCTGTACTTTGTCACATATCAGTAGGGCGCTTCAGAAAAGTGAGATTATAGTTTGACATTATTGCTTGGTTAAGAGTGGGCTGGGCAAGGCAGCTGTGACATCACAATGTGGGAGGTCCACTGGCTCTTCTATACAGCATGCAAATCAGGTGGGGATTACATCACTTTGGGGGAGGAAACGTCCCGGTAGCTAAAGCAAGAGCTCTGGCAGATGTGACATCATCATTTCAGAGCCAGCTAGAGGTTTTACAACTTGGTTTTCAAAGTGAAAGTAAAACAGTACGGAAAGGTAGGAAGCCTAACAGGGAAACAGTCGAGTGGATTACTTTTTAAAGCTGCATGGGTAATTTTTCAAGCTGTATCAACGAACAGGGACTAAAAGAGACAGCAGGTTGAGCAATCTGCTTTAATATCCCGTTGTTGTTCTTTAATGAAACTGTATGCCTGGGTGATGCCTAGGCCTAAACAGAACATATGGAGAGCATCAACTGAAAATATATATATATATTTTTACATGTTTAAACAAATTATCTCTGACACACCCATACTGCTATCATGTTTTAAATATCTCTTACCTTAGCAAAGACTTTCATTGTGTACCCCAAGTACTTTACTCTGGGATCAATAGCTGCATACATTGCCAGCATTCTTGTATTATGCTGTGCCTATAAAAAAGATGAACATTTGGCTAAGATAAAAGTAAAGGGTACAGCTATGAACTTAATACCAATGGCCAGTGCAACACACAAATAGAAAAAAACAGCCCATCCTTCAGTTGCAAGTAATGCAATACAAGTTCAATAAAGTACATTCTGTTAGCTGTTTCAAAATATACATACCATCCTAATCAATACACAGGTTTCCGGACATGAAATCTCCAAGTTCTGATTATCTAGACTGTAAACCTGCATTTTAGTTGGAGCTTTTCTCCCCAGGCCTCCCCCGAAAAAGGGCTTCTACCCAGTCGGAATTTCCTGATAATCAAATATCAATAAATAAATTCATGAATAAATAAATAAATTATATTTCTGACATCTGAATGCCAGTTTGGTGATGTAAGAAAACAAACAACATTAAAAAATACACATATATAAAACAAAAAGCTTAAAAAAACACCATTAGGTCTAAATGCATATTTTCATCATCTTATGAAGAAACAACAAAACTGAGTAGAATTATTAAACTTTATATAATAACCTCATAAAACTCCCTGAAACTTTGGCTATTGTTTTTTTATGCAGAAAGACTGAATGACTTCTGTTTTTACAAGCATTCATTATACTTAAAAATGTATATACTTATACAGTAGTAATAACCTAAGCAAGAGGGAATGAAATAATGTATAGGATCTATTCCAACATCTTTCAACTGTAGTACCATATTCTGCATTAAGAAATCATAGTAAAAAAGATCAAGCAACTACGAGGACTACTGTAACTTCAGTGCCAGTATGATACATATAATTGCAAAAATTATTAATGTGGCTGTAATGACTGACTTTGCATTATATATAAACAGGCATTGTGCTTCGTCATTAACTATTTAATCCAGGTTAACCTTGCGTGTGCTTTCTGTGCATTTCAGAATTATCACATTACTAAAGACTCACGTGCACTCTTCTGCTTGCTGCTGCCACTAGTCTGAGCCTTTTCCACTGGATTCTATCAGAAGTCAATGAGCAGGTAGAGGCACAACAGTTAACTCTGCAGCAGAAGAGAACAGTGGTTGTGCAGTGCTAATACTGGCCACACCTCCTTGCACATTTGCATTGATGAGAAATAATAGACAGCAAATTCCTAGTTGTTCACTAATGGATCCCATCATTGCTGTACAAAATATGTTACTGTCATTCTTAGTGTGTATAGGCAGGAAACCTATTCCAATCAGTGTTCACTTTTTTCCAGCTTACAACCTAAATTCTTTTTCAGTAAGCTTAGACTGACAGTAGGTAAGGGGGAGGGTTACTTTGTGCTCCTCCTCCTTACTACCCAAAGCATTAACCCAGGAGAAACTTTTCAAAACCTACTTGCCTTTTAAATATTCAAAGTAAATTACATACATACATGCATACCATGGAGGAAAAGAAAGCCTGTATAATACGGTGCATGTTTAGAAGGAATTACAATAAAGAGACGTGTTTATTGGATGATGAAAGAAAAGTACACCTTAGAATGTTTATTTGGAGATGTTCGGAACTATAGGAAGAGTGAAAAGCAGTGACTGGATGTATGCATTCAAGTCTTCGTAACAGGACATTAATAGTTGAGTTTCCTAGCATGTAAGTTAAGAAGATTGGTTACTTTGTAGGAGGCCAGCCTGATTCATGATTCCTTCAGTGTGTTTTTGTACATGTATAAAAGTAAGGCTTTGGTCAAATTATAATCAAAGATATCTCTAGCTAGTTATGTAAACCATATGGACCATTGAAAGCAATAGGTAGAGAATTCTTTAAAAAAAAAAAAAAAAAAAAAAAAACTTTACTGAATTTTCACTTTAAACACAAGTAAACATGCATGTATACAAAAGAAAACAAACCATGTTAACATGCTCACATTTAAGAAATTATCATCAATCCAACATTACATAAATTGATCAATTCCTGCTTTCCCTTAAACCTCACTCCTCATCCAAACCATTGTTCTGCATGTATTGTTCCCACAATTTCCATTTTTTTATAAGTAATTTGCTCCTACCTTTTCAAAAGATCCCACTTTCAGTTTCTTTTACCTGTTACAATATTCACTACTTCAAACACAGTTGGTTTAGATTCTAGTAACTGCTTTTGGCAGCCACCAGAATGAAACTTAACAAGGTCTTACTATGTGTCTAGGCAATTCAGATCCTGTATTCCAGTTCAAAAATATATCCGCCTTAGTTACACCAATGTGCTCACCCAGTATTTCTGATAGAGTACTCTGCAGGGGAATTTTTAAAGTCTGCTAACTCATTATACTCCCAAAACATATGTTCCCATTTTCCTGTTTCTTCCCCATAACACCTACAACATTTGCCATCTACCTGAAGAAAAAATGATACGGAGTCTGCTTGAGATATAAAATACTACTGCAAACACTTCCAAGCAAAAATCCTGACTCTTCTAGACTACGTTACATATTTGGGAACCAAACACAGGTCTTCTCATAGTTTCCTTGTGAATTGCTTACCCAGTCTCTCTCTTCCCAATCTTTTTTTAATTTCCTCTGACCGATTCTTATAGCTATCACACAATGTTTTAAAAGTCCTGCTAATTATCCCTTGTTTAAATGCAGCTTCTGTTCTAGGTTCAACTAAATACTGCACCGGAGCAGGTCTTCACTTAGGATTCGCCTCTCCCCTTCTCTTTGCCTATATTCTAATATCAGTCCCTGACAAGGAAGGTGGTCCACAGACTGCAGTCCAAATGTTTTCTTGGCCTCTTCTCACTCTGTCACCTTTCTCTGTCTAGTTATTTACACCCAGTAGCCTTGTCTCCTCTGTCAATTTTCTCCAGTAAATTCCAGCCCCTCTTGCCTATTCTCTGTATACCTAATTGCAGTCATCCCTATCAGCATAATATCCTTTCTCCATTCTCATGTTGGCTTAGATCTTAGAATACTTTCTATGCTATAAATATAACATGCTGTATAGATACTGTAATTCTCCTTAAGGATCTGCAACCAAAATCCCACACTCTCTTACTTCTTAAATTTCCCCCACTTCATTATCATCCATTTCCACTCTGAATTACAGCTTTCTGCTTGGGTTATGTATATGAGCCTTAACTATGTAACTTTAAGATACTCCTTCAAATCTGGTAATCCTAAGCCACCTTGTTCTATTAGAAGGATCACCTTTTTCCACTTGACCCTTGCCCTCTTCTCCTACCAAATAAACTCCTTCAGCTCGTTATTAATTGCAGTCCACAACTTATAATCTGGTCGATAAAATTATGCCTAACCTGTATATAAAACTAAAGGGACTAAAAACATTCTAACTGCTTATATCTTGCTATCCATATCCATAAACAAGATTTTCCATTTCTCACTTTTGTAATATCTTTTGCTAGTCTCTCAAAATATCATTAGCTGTCATAACAGAATCCTTTTATCCCATACTCCTAAATACTTCACTTTATCATGTCCCCATAAATCTGAGTACTTCTGAAACAATTCATGTGTGGGTACACAGTTTACAGCTATAGCGTTTGTTTTGTCTTCATTAATTTTATATCCTGAAAAGACCTTGGAACAGTCTCAGAATGTTCCACAACACTGAGATGTCCTTTTCTGGTACAAAATAAAATCATCTGCAAATAAAGACAACTTTTCATTATTACCATAGCAATTACATCCTTGAATGTCTGAATTCCTTATTTTCTTTGACAAATATAAATCTAAATATAATGCAAATAACAAAGGGGAAAGAAGACACCCCTGCCTGGTTCCTCTGTTCAGACACAACTTATCAAAGAGGAACCCTCCCACATTAACTTTGCCTCCTATCCCTTATCCATCATCCTCCTCAGGGAATGCAAATGCTTCCACTGCACTACTCTTAAAATCCCAGTCTACTCTGTCGAATACTTTCTCTGCATCAAGACACACCAACAACATCATTATTTCCTTATATTCTGCTTCCCTCTGAATCATCATTGTTCTATTTATGTTGTCAAATGCTTGCCTCCCCTTCGAAAAACCACACTAATCCATATCTATCAATTTTGGCAAAATCTTTGTCATTCCTTTTAGCTATTATAGACAAACACTTTATAATCAAGATTTAAAATTGAAATAGGCCTATATGAAGTTTATTATTTATTTTATTTTATTTTACATTTGTTTACCGAGAAAGTCTGACTGGACAAGCTGTCCCTTTTTCAGTGTAGACCTGGGGAGATAAGGTCCATAAAAAAATATGACAGAAACACTTACAATGGTGGTAGGAGTGGCCTTAGGTCAACTAGTGCCCTAGGCAAAAAGGCTCCAGGGCGCCCCCTCAACCACCACCTGGTGCCCCCATCCTGGTCTATCTGCACCAAATAAATACTAGAAAAGTGCCCCTGCTAGATTGGCGTCCTAGGCAGCCACCTAGTTGGCCTATGCCTAAGGCCGGCTATGAATGGTGGTATATAGTTTTGTTATACAAAAGGACAAGTTGCTAGATTAGCTATAGAGTTAGAAATCACATACAAGATTTTGTATAATTTCAGTATTGCATTTTTTTGTAACAACAATACAGAGTATAACGTAACAACAATCAGAAAGACAAGTATTTAGAATAGTTATATATAGAGAGCGAAATCACACATAACAGTTACATAATTTCATAAATGTGCTTTTGTAACAACAGTCTTGGTCCCTAGAAATACAGGGTAAAATGTAACAGCAAACTTAGACCCTGTTTTGAACAAACACATTTGAGATATGAATTTAGTGGAGTTAGGTGTTTTGTAGTAATCTATACCAGATCAAGGCTGATAAAAGGTTGATTGTTCTCTGCTTGGTCTGCTACAGGAGCATAACCAAGTTTTGGTTAAATGTACTTTAAGCATCTCTTTGAATTTTGATAGTACGGAGGTAGTTTTTATGTTTATCTGGAGAGAATTCCATTGTTTAGCTAAGCAGTGAGAGTAAAGAGCTTCTTCAGCAGTGTTGTTAGCGTTAGTTATCATTAGTAGTGATTCCTTGTTAGAACAAAGGACTCGGTTGGAAGAGTATGGTTGCAAAATGTTAAGGAGGGCAGGAATCTTGACCACTTGGCAGAGTAATTGGTGAGCTATGGACAGTTAGTTGTAGACCAGGAGGTTGGGTAATTCTAGCCAACTGAGTTTTTTCAATGCTAGGCAATGATGAGATATGTAAGTAGATTCAATGGCAAACCAGAAAATTTTACTGTAGCAAGTTTCGAGTTTGCTTAGATCTGATTTCTTGATGTTGGTAAGTACTGGTGAGGCACTTGAGAGTAGGTGAGTTCTAGAGATGGTGGCTTTTGTGTTATTTATGAGGAATTTTTTGTGTCTGTTTAGTGATCCGAGTTTCTTATGAACTGTTTTTTATTGAGTGGGCTATGTGTATGTCGAATTTCATGTTACTATCTATGATAACTTCAAAAAGCTTGGTATGGCTTACGTGAGAAATGATTGTATTGTTTGTTGATGATATATTAAGGATGAGGGAGGGGCACTGGTTTTAGTGGGTTGGAAAAGCATGAGCTTTGTCTTATTGGATTAAGAATGAGCTGAGCATTAGCTAGCCACAATTCTTCCTCTGAGAATGATTGTTGGGTTATATGTTGTAGTTGTTGGAGTGTAGAAGTTGTTCATATTAGGATGGAACTGTCTGCATATTGGACCAAGGAAGCATGTGTAGTAGCAGTAGTGTATAGGTTTTTATTGAATAGGGTGAAGAGGAGGAGCCCCAGGATGGAACCCTGTGGCACTCCTTGAGTGACTGGTAGGAAGAGGCTAAGCTGTCCTGGAACCATGTTATAGTGGTGTGGCCAAGACTGAGATTGGATAGAATTGAAATGAGTTTATCTGAAATAGTGTAGAAACCCTTGGATAGATCGAGAGATATAGATGACACTATCTACTTTCATTTCTGTGGTGATTTACTGTGTTAGTAAAAGCCATCAAAGCAGTGACAGTGTTATGTTTTGGCCAAAAAAACGTGTTGAGTATTGGAAAGAAGATGGTTAGTCAGGAGACAGTTAAGTAATTGAGAATGAATGCATCTTTCTAAGATTTTGGCTAGGAGGATAGGAATGAAATGGGGTGGTAGTCATATAGTTCTGTTGAGATCATACCTTTATGCCAGTTGTGACTGATGGGCCTTTATCATCTTTATGTATTACAGCTGCCACAGCTTTCTTTCAGGATGTTGGTGCTTCCCCACCTTTTAAAATACTGTTAAATCAGTCACTCTTGTCCCTACTAGCTTCAATACTTCCACAGGAATGCCATTTACTCCTGATGACTTTCTTGCAGATTGATTTTACATCACCGTTTTTATCTCATCTCCTCCTGTCTTAACTGCCAATTGCTGAGTCTCATGTACCCGTAAACCTTGGCATAACTAAGTCTGCCATAAACATTTGTAATTGGTTAAGTATATTTACACAGTTTTTTTTTGTACTGAAAGGTTCTGATGATGTTTCGATATACAATGAAATGAAAGCGTGCCATCTTTTTTATTAGTGTTTTAACCAGTATTTTGCTGTTTCCACGTTGGTGGCATCATATACACACTATTTCTTTGGTTATTATTTCCATTGGTGCTATTTCTTGATTTCCATCTCTCTCCGCTTTACACAAATTTTCATAACATTACTGAAATATTTCTACAAGATGTCTGGTTATTCTTCTAGTTATAGGTTCCCCACGTTTAGCAACAGCCCTTTGTACTTTCTGTTGCCTAAGTTGTGCTAATTTTTTGTGCTCTAGAGTTGTAATATAAAACAGCACAGGTAGAACATTCTTAGTTTGAGTAAGTGTAACAAATAACATAACTGATGGATTTTTCTGGGCTGTCTGCCTGCTTATCTTTAACAAGCTAATTCCAGATAGTTGAAAAATTATCTTGCAGGTAGGCTTTTGATGAGAACTGAGTGATTTTTAAGTGCAGAGATAAGTACAATATCATCTGCACACAGGGTACAAGTGATACCTGCCCCAGGGCAATCTGTGAATATACAAAGAAAATAAGAAGTTGTGTACTAACCATAACGTTCCATGTTTGTTGTCCATAATCTCACCTTCATTCTTGCTGGTTGGGTTCGGAACAGAGCATCGGTTTCGACTCGGCCTATTACTAAAGCTCAAGAGCTTCCATTGGCTCGAGCATATACCCTTTGCCATCATGATTAGGGAAGATTACCCAGATCTTGTTTGCAGACTACTAACATATTTTGAAATCATAGATAAAATCCCAATGGTAAAAGTTATTAGTCTATGTCTCAGGAGACAAGAAGAGAAACAGAGAACACAATTCACAACCAATAAAATTTTCGTCTGAAGAAGCGTGGCTGTGACCACGCGAAAGCGCTTACCTTCACCCATTGTATCTATATTAAAGAAGAATTTTATACTTTTACTACGGCTGTTGATTGTATTTTGGAACAATATCTGCATTTCAACTTGTCAACTGATTACATCGTGGTGAGATCAGGTTTCTGCTTTTTACATTACAATAAAATTTCCTCTCGATCCTCCAGGAGCGAAGGTTGGTGGAAGGAGGGTGGGACGCAAGAATGAAGGCGAGATTATGGACAACAAACATGGAATATTATGGTGAGTACATAACTTCTTAATGTTATGTTGTCCCATCTCGCCTTCATTCTTGCTGGTTGAGACAGTGTCCTTAGCACTTTCTTTCTTGAGTGTCTCAAGGGAATAAACTCTTCAGAACAGTGGAACCAAAAGAAGCCCTGTTCTGGGAGGCCACGTCTACTTTGTAACAGGCACCCATGTGGCTGCAGCACAGTGGACATCCAAGTTTAGCTTATATTCTGCCTTATTGCCATGGTTTGGAAAGAAAATACACAGGACAATGGACTGATTCAGATTGGTCTCAGAGCATACTTTGGGAAGGAAAGAAGGATTTATTCTAAGAGAGACTCTGTCTTTGTGAAAAACTACATAGGGAGGGCATATGAACAGAGCTTGAAGTTCAGAAACCCTCCTAGCTGAAGTAATGGCTATCAAAAAGACTGTTTTCCAGGTTAGAAATTTTAGTTGGCAAGAGGAAGCTGGTTCGTATGGTGGGAGAATCAGAGTAGTCAGTACCAAATTGAGGTCTCAAGGAGGTGGTGGTTCCCTTATTGGAGGCCTTAGTAAAAATGTCCCTCCCAGAAAAGCTTTGCACAATCTGAGAGACATTATTTTTGATCCCATGTGGTAGTTAGATATGGTGGCTAATTGTACTTGTATGGTAGCTGCTGCGCCTTCATTAAAAATTTCTGCTAAGAAATCTAAAATTGTACTTAGGGGGCTGTGAAGGGATCTATGTGATTCTTGGAAGCCCAACAAGAAAACCTTTTCCATTTGCTAGCATAAAGCTTTCTAGTTGTCTTATGAGATGAAACTAGAATGTGTCTCCCTGCAGGGGATATGTCTGGAAGCCTGGCTAAGACTGGAAGTGGAGCAGCCAAGCTGTCAGTTTGAAGGTTTAGGGGTGACAGCACACTCCTCATTACCTCGAAGGCACTATGACCCAAGCCTGAGGGAGCCTCCCATTCTGAAGAGGCAGGAGACTTCTCCCATACCAAGGAGGTGGACTCCGAGGCCAATGTAGTCGCCAAGCTCACCTGCACTGATGCCCCGAAAGGCAGATTCGGATCCGACAAAGGTCCGATCTGACTCTCCTCCACGGACAAGTCGGGAGAGCGTTGGCTCCCCGACCTTTCAACAGAAGATGGCACTGAAGAGGTCGGAGCGGAAGTCGGGACTGAAAAACCTGGGGAAGGTCTCGGACCTGACGGTTCCACCGCAAACACATCCAAGCACTCCTGCTCCGAAACCACTAGGGTCAGAGGAGGAATAGAAGAAGGGGCAGTGGCAGCTGTTGGTTCAAATTCCTTCTGGGCTGGACTCGAAAGGATCTTGGCCACAGCTGGAGTCTGAAGCAACCTCCTGACCACCCACTCCACGTCATTATCCGACAGACTCCTGGAGGATCGAGAGGATGGGGTTGAGGGATTTGATGCTTCCAGCCACCGACTGTAAATAGGTGACTGTGGAACTGAGGAGACTGGCTCCATCTATAGCTACTAGTTGGTTCCATTGGAACTGAGGGAGTTGTGTTTTTGGGCCCAAAAGCATTTGGGTCTGAAGTCATGTCTTTGGCTATCTTCTTCACCAGCTAAGAAGTAGGAGCCAAAGACGACGCTCTTTTTTATTGACTTATCCGATTTTGGGGATTGAGAAGACTTTGAAGTGGTCTGGTTCTCTTCTAGTACCTCAGAAAAGGGAACTTTAAGGAATCCCCTATCAACTTGTTTTTGCATTCCTGCAGGATCCTGGAACTAAAACCGTGACAAATGGAGCATGAGTTTTGAAAGTGTACTGCACCCAAACAGTAGACACAATTAATGTACCCGTCGGTCAATGACATTTTTTGTGAACAGGAATCACACTTTTTGAAGCCTGACTGCTTCACTTCTTTTCCTTCCTTGGACATAGTGGTAAGCAACAACAACAACAAACACTGATCAGGAAACTAGAACAACAATAATAATAAGGTTAACTATTAAAACTATCACACTATTAAACACACCACGCTAGTAATTTTTTTTTTTAAACAGTCATTGAGGGTAGAGAAAAAAGGCTAGAGGAGAGGTCCCTAACTAAAATGACAGTCTCCTCTAGCCAGAGGGGAGGAAGTAGAAAGGGGAGCCCTCTAATTTAAATGAGCTAAGGAAAGAAAAGGCAAACCCTCTAACTTAAGGGTTCATTAAAGATAAGAGAAAGCTTTTAGTAAAAATGGGATAGGGAGCTGTAGTCCTGACGAAAGTGACGGCCAACCACAAACAAACGCAATAAGCTAAAAACTAGTCATTTAGCACAAGCGAAACCTAAAATGCAGTAAATAACTACAACGTTTATCCAAAAATATTATGGAAAAACGGAATAATATTGAAAACTATTTTCACTTAGCCTAAACCTAGTGAGAAGTACCAGATCTAGTTTAGGGGTAAACGAGATCTGGGTAATCTTCCCAAAGCATGATGGGATAGGGTATAGCCTCGAGCTTTAGTAATAGGCCGAGCTGGAACTGAGCATCCAACCAGCAAGAATAAAGGCGAGATGGGACAACATAACATCAAAGGTTATACAGCAGTCCTTCTGTGGGACACCTTAGGCAAGCATACCATCTAGGGACAGACTACTACTGAGAACAGCAACAGTACAATTGAGGAGACGGTTTTGAAATCATCCAACAGTGTTGTCAGAGAAGCCACAGTGCCTTAGTTTCTAAAGGAGTGAGTGAGTGATGTACAGTTTTAAAAGGACATCTGAAAATGGCACTGTACAACTTATTTTTATCTGTACTCCTACAAATAGAGCTGACAGGATGATAAATGGTTGTTAAGGTGCTATATTTGGGTCACTGCACATAGAGCACCAGGGCTGAATGGATATGTACCTTTAAAGCCAGTTTTAAAGGCACGCCCTCTGAAGCACAAATTATGTTCTTTAATTGCTTTTTTAATTGCTTCTGCTATTTAAATGTGTGCTGTTTGGTTTTTATTTTATTGGTCTGATGAAGTGCAGTGTATCTGCATGAAAGCGCTTACCACTTGTATTTTAATACATTTATGTCTTTTTAGCTGTGTTTGGCTGCCTTGTTCTTTTTTACTTATATATGTGTAGATTTCTAGGCAGTACAAAACTGAACTGATCACAACTAGGGACTTTTTTTAATGAATGTTAGGACAACATCTAAACTGAGTGATCAGAAGAAAAAACAAAAATAAAACTGAGCATCATAGGGCAAATATGCTACTTCCAAT
This sequence comes from Protopterus annectens, assembly GCF_019279795.1. Taxonomy (NCBI): domain Eukaryota; kingdom Metazoa; phylum Chordata; order Ceratodontiformes; family Protopteridae; genus Protopterus; species Protopterus annectens. The sequence continues at coordinate 1,226,628,082 of NC_056744.1, forward strand.
TAGACATGTGACATCACAATGACTGCTGGCCACAGATACACATGCTCCTGAAAATGGGAATGAGAGAGAATTTATTTCAGCCAGCTGGGGATATCTGAAGAAGAAATTCTCAGGAATTAATTCAGTCTGCTTCCAGACTGAGATCCACTCTTTCCCGAAAACTTCTTACTATTAAGAAACAGCAACAACGTTAAACATAAAACATAAGAGACGATTGCATTTTAATACTCCAATCAGCAAATACAAAAATTACGGTCACCATACACAAAATATAAAAATCAGTAGGCTAGACAGGTTAACATTTTAAAATACTGCTGTGAAAGAAATGACAGAAATTAAATGAAATAAGCAAAATTCATGCACACATAATATGCCAAACACTGCTTCATATGACAAGTAATCAAATATCTTCAAGAAAAGAACTTAAATCATGCAGCGATGCAGTTTACTACCTACCCTGGGGGACTGGACTGAGTTGTTCAAATGAACATTGTGCTTGCAACTAGAAATTCTGGAACTGTGGAAACTACTTTACTCTGCAGAATTTAAAGTATAACAGTTTGTCAGCTGCTGATATATGTTTTGAGGTACTTTTCTGTTATCTGGGCAGCAGTTAGAATCTGCAAAGGCAATGTTAGCAAGCGCCGGCAATGATAGCAGAGATAGCGGAGATGTTTTCATGCAGGTAGCAAATACCAAACATTTGACAGCGACATTCCATTACATCCAGCATTTTGTAAGTTTGAAAAGTGCGTTTTACAGAGGGCACCGAATTCCCAACAATTCAACACTTACACCAATAAGCACCGAGCACCGTGATTTTGCTTATACAAAGCATCCGCATAACACAGCGGCAGGAGAGTGTAGCACTCATCAGCAATATCACCCTCTGTAATGCAACCATAATATGTAATGTCACCTGAAAACTTCAGACAAACATGACAGACTTTCTTCAACTGAATATTTACTTTAATATCAGAGTCCAACTTTCCACAAGTACACGCTGACACAACGTAATAAAAATCAAAGTGTTCTAAACCAAAATAACGAGTGCAGCAGAAGTAAGATAAAACATAAGAGTTTAATTCCAAGTGGGTGTGCACAAACTGATGAGCGCTTTCACAAATGTAGTTTCTTCAGATCCTTCTAGCAACCCCATAGATCTGCTCCTTATATAGTAGTTCCAATTAAACAATTAAACAATTAATCAACTAGTGCTCATCTATTTGTATAATGTGTAGACATAAACAAGATATAAATATGCAGAAGTATATATCTCAAATCAAACTAATGAAAAATAAGTAAAAACAAAATAAAGACATTTCCAAATACATATAAAAACATATATATAAAAAACTAGTTAAAAAACTAGTTAAAAACTGTATGTGCAAATAATCCATCAGGTGTTTACTAAAATCAATGTTAAAACACATAAAATTGAACCTCACGGAGTAAACTTAACTAGACACCAGAGTTGGTATGAACTGCATAGGTATATATGTGATAAAATTATTTAATATTCCTACGCTGCCTCAACTTAGGTTTAATTGATGCCCTATCGTTCAAACCATGGCCCCTATCTGCCTTAAGTGTGATAATCCAGTCAGTCTCCTTTGCTTCAGTGTGATTCATGATGTCACCACCTCTTTTACTGACATTAATAATCTCTAGAGCCTTAAACAAGAAGGTATGATTTTCATTGTTAGAGGCTACATGTCTTGCAAGGGCATTATGGGGGGTACCTTTCCTAATATGGTAAATATGCTCCCTCATTCTGTCTCTTAATGGACGATTAGTTTTCCCAACATAAAAACTCAGGCAAACTTGGCAGGTAGCTAAGTACACCATATTTGATGTCATACAATTAGCATCTGCCCTAGTAGAGTAAATAACATGTTCATCTGGGTGTATAAAAACATATTCATAGACAGTAGTAATGTGGTGTACTTAGCTACCTGCCAAGTTTGCCTGAGTTTTTATGTTGGGAAAACTAATCGTCCATTAAGAGACAGAATGAGGGAACATATTTACCATATTAGGAAAGGTACCCCCCATAATGCCCTTGCAAGACATGTAGCCTCTAACAATAAAAATCATACCTTCTTGTTTAAGGCTCTAGAGATTATTAATGTCAATAAAAGAGGTGGTGACATCATGAATCACACGGAAGCAAAGGAGACTGACTGGATTATCACACTTAAGGCAGATAGGGGCCATGGTTTGAACGATAGGGCATCAATTAAACCTAAGTTGAGGCAGCGTAGGAATATTAAATAATTTTATCACATATATACCTATGCAGTTCATAAAAACTCTGGTGTCTAGTTAAGTTTACTCCATGAGGTTCAGTTTTATGTGTTTTAACACTGATTTTAGTAAACAACTTTTGGATTATTTGTACATACAGTTTTTAACTAGTTTTTTAACTAGTTTTTTATATATATGTTTTTATATGTATTTGGAAATGTCTTTATTTTGTTTTTACTTATTTTTCATTAGTTTGATTTGAGATATATATTTATTCTGCATATTTATATCTTGTTTATGTCTACACATTATACAAATAGATGAGCACTAGTTGATTAATTGTTTAATTGTTTAATTGGAACTACTATATAAGGAGCAGATCTATGGGGTTGCTAGAAGGATCTGAAGAAACTACATTTGTGAAAGCGCTCATCCGTTTGTGCACACCCACTTGGAATTAAACTCTTATGTTTTATCTTACTTCTGCTGCACTCGTTATTTTGGTTTAGAACACTTTGAATATTTACTTTATTACATTACTTTTGCAAACCACATGGATCACAGCACACTAAGAAACACTTAAACAGGAGGCATGAAAGTGGTAATCTCTTTCAACATAGCGGAAAAGACTGCATTTTTTGGATGTAAATGTCTCCACTTGAATTTCGCCAAATAAGAGCCTAGGTGGTGCTGAGCACTGCCCTAATGTTGTTTATTACGCCATTTGGCACTGCCCCACAAGCACTCCACTGTTTGGGTATTTGTGGTTGACAGTGAAATGTTCATATCCAACATCCCGCAATTCATCTGTCTTGTATGCTTTCCAGCAATCTTAATAAATCACACTTCCTTCTGCTTTGTTTTCCTGGCTTGCAGACATTACGGTTTTGGCTCACCGATCTGCAACGGCAACAAAAAAACATTGCTTTGACTCCCAGCACAATCTGCCGAAAACCAGCTGTGGAGGAAGCACCCAGCCAACGTTGTTTTTTCTTCTAATGAAAAGACATTTGTCTACTTCAACAATTTTGTTGAAGCCACCAATTTTCACAGTAGGTTGAGCAATTAAAGCAGTAACACACACCTCACACATGTAATTGTTCCAATCCACTATGGTGTTATAATTCATTTGTAGTTGCAGTTCACAAAACTCAAAGGATGTCAGCTCATGACACCAGAAGTAAATAAACTTGACAGCTGTAAGGAAAGAGATGCATGATCCATCACACCAATTTTGGGTTCGCAAACCCTTCTGCTCTTGGCATGATGGTTGGGTACAGCTCCATTTAGGTGCCAAGTTACCACTGAAAGATAACTCCATGTTGTGCCTACTGGAACAAAGTCTGTCATTATGGAGAATTCCTTTCTCCTGAAAGAATTTAATTGCAGACTCTTCATAATTTGGCAATTGTCAAATAGTGTAATCCATGAGGCGTGGGAAAAAAAATAACAGAAAATCTGACAGGAGAAAAAGTCTGTGGTACCCACATCAACACCAGCTGTGCTATCATTATCAGCACATGCTAACACTGCCAGCACACATTACAATTGCTGCCCCGATAACGGAAAAGTACCATTTTGAAAACTGTATATGATGTACTTTTCATCACCTTTCAGTGAAAAAGGAACATTCTCTCTCTCACTCACTCATTCACTCACTCACTCACTCTCTCTTACTCACACACACACACACACACACACACACACACACACACACACACACACTGTAAAGCTATATCCCACACTACCATGGTTAGTCTGCAAAAGGGGTAAGAATAGGTTTCCTCATTGCTTGTTCTTTGATTTTGTCAGTAATAACAAAGTGGTCACAGTGACCAAAGGTGATTCAGAGAGTTAAGTGTCTCAATATAGGCAAACATCTCTTATATTTATGTGCTTGTGATTATCTTTGTTGTCCCAGATACCTTGCACTTTTATTTCCTTTGACACTGATCCCCAAGCAAAGACTTAGGCATCTATGGTGGCTAATTGTTTTGGAGAAGAAAGGGAGAAGAGGAGACCTGAATACAGGGATATTTGATATCTCCACCAAGTGTTTTCTCTTCTCACAAATCTCAAAACTGGAAAATGAAAAGATAATGGGTGCCAGTGCTGGGTGCAGGGAAACTTCAGATACCACTGTATTTTTCTTACGAAGAGTCTTGCCAAACGGAGTAAAAAAAAGAACTTTGATGTTCTCTTGGAATCTCAGCCTGCAAAGGATACATTTCACCTGAATTAGAGATTCCTGTCAATGAAAAACACTTTGCAAAGACAGCCAAGTTGTCTAAATATGAAAAAATGTGGATACCCTGTAGCCTGCAATGGGTTATAACTGGAGCTAGACACTTTGTGAACACTCTTACAGCAGGGGGGTAATCCAAAGGATAAAGCAGAGAACTGATAATGTGACTCAAACACAAAATATTTAAAAGCATCTGAAGAATGAAGTCTGGATGGATAGAAATGTGATAAGCATCTTTTAAATCTATAAAATGTTCAGTTATGGCAGGAACTCCAAGGCATGAAATAAACTGTAGAAAACTCTACTTTATTCACAAATGAAAACAGGTTTTAGCGCTTTCATCTCAGAGTGAGACTTCATCAGAAACAATGAACAAAACCAAAGTGACATTTATATATCAAGTACAATTAAGTTATCAGTGATGTCATCCTGTCGTTCACTGAATTAAAACTTTTAAAAATTGTAAAAAATATTTATATAAGCCTGGTTCCAAAATAGAGTGAAAAATTAACAAGTTTTAAATACATGTTAAAAATCAAACCACTTAATATATGACTTTAAAAAAAAAAAAAAAACTCATAAAACTCAAGAAATGTATAGTGCAATGTATGTTTTTTGTAACCAAATAAAGTAAAAAATAAATAAATTACTTGTAATAAATATTCATGTGTATATTAAGAAGGTTAAAATAAATAAATTTGCAAACTTATTGTAAATATAATTTATATTTAATAATATTTTTATATATGTTATATATATATATGTTGATAATGTATATTTTTCTTATTTTATATCATTTGCCCTTTCAATTAATATAGGCGCTAAAGACACGTGGTCATTTATGCCAGGTGGGAATGTGGATGCCAGCCTGTATTGCCAATAACTTTCTTTCTTTTTCAAGATGTTCTTCCAATCACCACCTCTGGGATCAATCTTAACCACTTCCAAAATACCAAAGAGAAATTTACCGAAGTTTATACACCCAATGCTATGTTTGTATAAAGCATTGGTACACTTTGAATTTTTTATGTCATTCAAGTGTTCGTATATTCTACATTTTAACATACGTTCAGTTTTGCCAACATAATAATGGTTGCAGGTGTTACACAAAGCTAAATAAACCACTCCTTTGGTGTTACAATTACCTTTCTTAAAATATACTCTACTTTTGACATAATTGTTCAACACTATACTCCGTTCTTGATTTATATATGAACAATAGTGACACATACCACATCTTTTAGTACCTTGTAAACCTGTACTAGGAACTAATTTATTTTCCAACAATTGTTTTATATTTTGCCCTACCTTATTTACAAACCTAGGCTGACTTCCAATTTTTTCATAAATTTCATCATTAGTTCTAAAAATATTCCAGTTTTTTTGATAGATTTTACGAATTTGGTCAGATCTAGAATTATATTGCAAAACACATGCTGTATAAAAATTGTCACCTGATGGTGTCCTGCCTGTTCTCCCTTCCAAAAACCAACAGATTTTTCACTGTTACCTAGAAGTGGTAGATATTTAATCCCCCATTCATTTTGTATCCCCTCTAAGATGGAATACACTAAATCTGTTGGATAACCTCGTTCCAAAAACATTTTACTCAAAAAACTAAATTCTTCTTGTAAATCTTCTTTTTTGAAGTCATACGTGCTAGTCTAATAGCCTGCCCTTTTATAATTCCAATTTTTTGTGTTAAAGGGTGACTACTCTGAAAATGTAAATAGGCATTGCAGAATGTCTTTTTTCTATAAACTTGTGACTTAAACTGTCTCTCTATTAAATCTTTAGAAATAAAGGTATCTAAAAAATTCATACCTGAAATATCATAATGAAAAGTAAAGGACAAAAAAGTTGTACTGTTATTGATGTAATCAATAAAAACTTGGATTTCTTCTTCAGAGCCCCTTCATAAAATAAAGATATCATCTAGGTATCTGAGATATAATTGTATTTTAGACATAAAGTGGCTTTCAAAAATATGTTCCATTTCCCAACCTAGAAGAACTAAATTTGAATAGACTGGGGAACAAGCTGCCCCCATTGGTACACCTTTAATTTGTTGGTAAAATTCACCCTCAAAACATAAGAAATTATTGTCTAAAACTATCTCCATAAGTTCACAAATCAACTTTGTCTTGTCATTGTTCATATTTGAAAATTTAAATAGAACTTCTTCTAAATAGGCTAAACCCTCAACTTTGGGAATACATGTAAACAAGTCTTTGACGTCAACAGTCAAAAATATAAATGTTTCATCACATAATTCATATAATAATAATTTACTTTATTTGGTTACAAAAAACATATATTGCACTATACATTTCTTGAGTTTTATGAGTTTTTTTTTTTAAAGTCATATATTAAGTGGTTTGATTTTTAACATGTATTTAAAACTTGTTAATTTTTCACTCTATTTTGGAACCAGGCTTATATAAATATTTTTTACAAATTTTTAAAAGTTTTAATTCAGTGAACGACAGGATGACATCACTGATTACTTAATTGTACTTGATATATAAATGTCACTTTGGTTTTGTTCATTGTTTCTGATGAAGTCTCACGAAAGCGCTAAAACCTGTTTTCATTTGTGAATAAAGTAGAATTTTCTACAGTTTATTTCATGCCTTGGAGTTCCTGCCATAACTGAACATTTTATGGACCTTTACTTGTTGCTTTTTGCTGTTTTTACATCCTTTAAATCTATGCTTACCAAAAAGCTCAAATGAGAAAGAATGGACAAGAGGTTCTCAAGTGAGCGCAATTTGAACCTGGGCACTATCACATACTGGTTAAGGAAAGAAAGGATCGACGCTGGTCTCCAGGCATTTTCTTTATTTGGTACCAGAAATATTCTTGAATAAAAACCTATTCCCAAATCAGATGGAGAAATGTCTCTGTTACCAAGTGCAACAACCACTAAAAGGAAGCCAAACACCAAAACAACAGGAACAAATGGCCAAAAGATCCAAACTGCAAAATACTTTATTAATACTTTATTAAACCAATCCAAGCCTCTGCTGTCTCTATTACCCCCTGAGAAACCATGTGCTGTAGGACAGTCGGAAACAGAATGGTTTGGTCTGGAGGATGTGGAATAATTCCCTGGAAAGGAAGAATTTCTTCCCACTGCCAACTGTAACCCTACTGAATCAGTCTCAGAACTTATTTGTCTGAAACAACCTGTTACCAAAGAATTAAATCGGGATTCAGACTTTCTGGAAGGGATAAGGGATTGACAGGGTGGGAGGAGTGGAGAGAGAATAAGGACTCTTACATAGTCATTCTGACTTATTTGACTGTCTTTTGTTCTGGGGAGTTACTGTCTTCGTTTTCAAACCTCCTTGCTACATTTTAAAAACCTGCTTCTTGACAAAACTGGATGAGGGAGCAGAAAATCCTTTTGGAAATTTGGAAAAGGAGGACTGAACAATCAGAGATTTCCTGTATCATTTTAATCATTTAATCACATTTTTGATAACCTCTGCAGCAGGGGGTTTAAAAACTAAATACATCAAGGAGAATTTAAAATGTTTTTTTTTTTTCATCTTCTGGGAGGTTCTGAGAATGCAGCCAGGCAGACTACCTCAACACAGTGCCAATGGCAACAGCCATGGATGCAGTATCTAGAGTAATACACACACTTTAAACAATGAGTATTGGTCTCAGAAAAGGAAGAAACTAAACCACACAAAGCAGATTTTTCCTCACAGCAGGGAACCACAGATAAAACATTCCTCATACCTTCAAAATTAATCAGAATAAACTTTAATGTACGAGCTTGACAATTCAAAATTCTAAAAATTAAAGTTGCAGAAGCATACACTCCCCCCATACCTATCAAATAATTTACCATCCTTATCAGATTCACAGTTATAACTGCTGGGTCAGGTCTGAGATGAGTGTATAAAAATCAGAAAGCTGGAGGAACTCTACATTCTATCTGCTTTCTTAGGTGCAGCAGGCTGGCTATTAGTGAAATCACAGGCTGTGAAAAATGTATCCTCTAATGCTGACAGTACTGGGGGGGGGGGGGATTCCAAATGCAATAATTTATAGTATTTTCTGAGACTGGAAAACCTCAGCATTCTCCCACTGAAAACACTAGCACATTCTGGAAACAGGCTCAAAAAAAGACAATCCTTGTCGTGAAGATTTGGGTAAACATGCCCTCCTCTTAAGTTTGAATCAAAAATCTGAGGAGAAAAACGTTTATCTGTACCATCACATTCCATTTCTTGATCTCCTCAAGAAAAGAAGAATCGCATTTCTTTTTACAAGAAACCACCTGATAAGAAGGGTTAACAGTTTGTACAAAACTCTGTGTCAGACATAATATAACTACACCTATCCAGTGACACTGGTGCAGGAGAAGATACATGTTACGTTTTCCACTTTTTTTTTGGCAAGAAAGTTAGGACAAACAAGGTTATTAATGGCAGCAACAGCTTCCTCTGGGATGGGCACAATTTTCTGTCTAAGCAGAGACATTTTCCCAGCCTCTTTTCCCATGATTGACAACAGTGGCAATCTCTTGCCCACTAAGGGGACTAAAATATCTGCAAAAGACATGGCTAATACCCTGTCCATAGTTGTTGTGTGGACAACACCACTGAGATTTGGGTAAAAAAAATTAGTGTTTTGAGGAACCAGACTTGGATACAGAACTCACCGACCTACAGCTTATGCAAATTGCTAACCTGCTGTGGTAGCAAAGGTTGTTTAGTTAACTTTTTCTTTTTGTGTCTTGATGGACAGACTGTAGTTTGTTCCATGGTCAAACCAAAAATGGTGCTTTTTTCTCCAGGGAAACTATGCAGCACAAGGCAGTAAAATTTAAAAAGTATTAAAAAAATCACCTTCATGTGTAAAAAAAAAAAAAAAAAAAAAGCAGTTAAAAACCACACTTTACCATCCCCAAACAGTAATCTAAACCCAGCCGCTCCATAGAAAACGAAAAACAGTTTTAGAATGTTTAAACTAACTTTTACACACTCAGAGACAAAAGTGTTTTCCCATTTAAAGTATAGCAAAGTGGAGTGACCATCAATAAAATAACAATTTCTAGCTTAAAACATACTTTCCTAAACAAAAAGTAGGTTTAAATATTTTATGTGGAAGGTTCCCCCAAAGGAAACTGTCAAGCAATGGAACAACAAACTGACCTTCAATCCTTGGAAGTTCACCGTCTTTGGCAGCAAGAAAGTTCTGGAGGGCTTGGTGCCCAAACCTGTCTTGTAGTCAAGCTCAGCTCAAGCTAACAATTTGGAAGCAAAGAAAATGCCCTAAAGCTTTGGAAGCTGTATGGCTGTTATATCCTATGCAGGACATACACAGTTTAGGCTACTGTAGCAGTGATTAATATGAAGAACATCTCTAGTTAACTTTATGACATCTGACAGCCCTGCTCTTGCTGTTAACCCTAGCAGTTGCAGTATATATTGCTGACCCAGTTCTTGAGGAATACTTATCTTTCATTATACTTCAAATAAAAGTTTTCATTTATACCTATCATAGGAGGTTACTAGGCTAACGGCCCCAGGACCCTTACAAGCCTAGCCAAGTTCAATCTGTGTTCCCAAGGGTGTCTGGTTCAAGCAGACACTAAAATCAGCACCTATTCCCCCATCCAAGAGGGACACAGGTGGAACCCCTAAGGTGAATTTCCAGTTACCCATCCAGTCATCCAAACTAAGCATTGGTACACTTTGAATTTTTTATGTCATTCAAGTGTTCGTATATTCTACATTTTAACATACGTTCAGTTTTGCCAACATAATAATGGTTGCAGGTGTTACACAAAGCTAAATAAACCACTCCTTTGGTGTTACAATTACCTTTCTTAAAATATACTCTACTTTTGACATAATTGTTCAACACTATACTCCGTTCTTGATTTATATATGAACAATAGTGACACATACCACATCTTTTAGTACCTTGTAAACCTGTACTAGGAACTAATTTATTTTCCAACAATTGTTTTATATTTTGCCCTACCTTATTTACAAACCAAGGCTGACTTCCCATTTTTTCATAAATTTCATCATTAGTTCTAAAAATATTCCAGTTTTTTTGATAGATTTTACGAATTTGGTCAGATCTAGAATTATATTGCAAAACACATGCTGTATAAAAATTGTCACCTGATGGTGTCCTGCCTGTTCTCCCTTCCAAAAACCAACAGATTTTTCACTGTTACCTAGAAGTGGTAGATATTTAATCCCCCATTCATTTTGTATCCCCTCTAAGATGGAATACACTAAATCTGTTGGATAACCTCGTTCCAAAAACATTTTACTCAAAAAACTAAATTCTTCTTGTAAATCTTCTTTTTTGAAGTCATACGTGCTAGTCTAATAGCCTGCCCTTTTATAATTCCAGTTTTTTGTGTTAAAGGGTGACTACTCTGAAAATGTAAATAGGCATTGCAGAATGTCTTTTTTCTATAAACTTGTGACTTAAACTGTCTCTCTATTAAATCTTTAGAAATAAAGGTATCTAAAAAATTCATACCTGAAATATCATAATGAAAAGTAAAGGACAAAAAAGTTGTACTGTTATTGATGTAATCAATAAAACCTTGGATTTCTTCTTCAGAGCCCCTCCATAAAATAAAGATATCATCTAGGTATCTGAGATATAATTGTATTTTAGACATAAAGTGGCTTTCAAAAATATGTTCCATTTCCCAACCTAGAAGAACTAAATTTGAATAGACTGGGGAACAAGCTGCCCCCATTGGTACACCTTTAATTTGTTGGTAAAATTCACCCTCAAAACATAAGAAATTATTGTCTAAAACTATCTCCATAAGTTCACAAATCAACTTTGTCTTGTCATTGTTCATATTTGAAAATTTAAATAGAACTTCTTCTAAATAGGCTAAACCCTCAACTTTGGGAATACATGTAAACAAGTCTTTGACGTCAACAGTCAAAAATATAAATGTTTCATCACATAATTCATATAATAATAATTTACTTTATTTGGTTACAAAAAACATATATTGCACTATACATTTCTTGAGTTTTATGAGTTTTTTTTTTTAAAGTCATATATTAAGTGGTTTGATTTTTAACATGTATTTAAAACTTGTTAATTTTTCACTCTATTTTGGAACCAGGCTTATATAAATATTTTTTACAAATTTTTAAAAGTTTTAATTCAGTGAACGACAGGATGACATCACTGATTACTTAATTGTACTTGATATATAAATGTCACTTTGGTTTTGTTCATTGTTTCTGATGAAGTCTCACGAAAGCGCTAAAACCTGTTTTCATTTGTGAATAAAGTAGAGTTTTCTACAGTTTATTTCATGCCTTGGAGTTCCTGCCATAACTGAACATTTTATGGACCTTTACTTGTTGCTTTTTGCTGTTTTTACATCCTTTAAATCTATGCTTACCAAAAAGCTCAAATGAGAAAGAATGGACAAGAGGTTCTCAAGTGAGCGCAATTTGAACCTGGGCACTATCACATACTGGTTAATTAAAGAAAGGATCGACGCTGGTCTCCAGGCATTTTCTTTATTTGGTACCAGAAATATTCTTGAATAAAAACCTATTCCCAAATCAGATGGAGAAATGTCTCTGTTACCAAGTGCAACAACCACTAAAAGGAAGCCAAACACCAAAACAACAGGAACAAATGGCCAAAAGATCCAAACTGCAAAATACTTTATTAATACTTTATTAAACCAATCCAAGCCTCTGCTGTCTCTATTACCCCCTGAGAAACCATGTGCTGTAGGACAGTCGGAAACAGAATGGTTTGGTCTGGAGGATGTGGAATAATTCCCTGGAAAGGAAGAATTTCTTCCCACTGCCAACTGTAACCCTACTGAATCAGTCTCAGAACTTATTTGTTAGGGGATGGTCTAGTGACAGGCAGGCTGAGATTGCTGAAAAAAGAAGTTATGTCTTACCATAAAGTTCCATCTGTGTTGTTGATCTTCGTTCATTCATTACTAATGGGTTATTGGCTCTGTCCTCAGAAATGAGCCGGCCTCATACCAGCTCGTGTCAGCCAAAATCTCTTGAGCCAAGATCCTACCCACAATGCTCTGCTCCCTGTTACCTCAGATCGAGTTTGCAAGTTGATAGACAAAAGTAGAGGCTACCTCTGGTCATAACAGACCTACAATAATGGAAAAAAAGGAGCATATGAGATCCACCAGGAACATCCGGAAGGGGACGGAAGGTGGGGAGTAATGAATGAATGAAGATCAACAACACAGATGGAACGTTATGGTAAAACATAACTTCTCTATCTGATGTTGTTAATCTTTGTTCATTCCTTACTGATGGGACCCAACTACCTGTATTCCTGGGCAGCCCTCATGGAAGGACATTCCTGAGCACCATGGAACCAAAATAAGCTTTTCCGCTGGAGGCCAAATCCAATTTGTAATGAAGGATAAAAATATGGGGTTTGGCCCAAGTCGCAGCTGAGCAAATGTCATTGAGGGAAGCCCTAGCATGGAAAACTGCGGAAGTTGCTACAGACCTTGTAGAATGGGCTTTCACTTTGTGAGGCAAGGTGATGTTCTCGTTGTAGAGCAAGGTAATGCAATTTCTCAACCATAATGCCAATGTAACTTTAGAGACAGGATGACCTAGCCTTGGGTCCAGAAAAGGCCAGAAATAGTTGATCTAATTTACGGGTAGATTTTGTTCTGCCTAAATAAAAATGTATTTGCCTGTACACATCTAGAGAGTGCAGGCAATACTCTCCCTTGCTAGAATGATTAGGAAAAAATACTGGGAGGTCAACAGACCAGTTGATAGACTGCTTTTAAACCACTTTTGGTAAAAAGGAAGAATTAGTTCTCAGTGAGACTCTATCTTTATGGAAAATAAGGGTCTATATCATAAATTCAAATGCTGAAAAGTCCGAAGCACAAAACTTTGAAATGGAAAGCTCGAAGTTCAAAAACAGCGAAACGTTGAACGGAGATCGCCATAGAGTGTGGGATGGGAAGATTTCCCTTTACTGCACTGTAGTGCGATCTCAGAGTTGGTATATTTAAGTAGTGGGAGGTGTGGGGGTGCAGGGGGGGGGCTAGCCCCCTGCATAGAGTGTTTTTTTTTGTTTTGGGTATTTAGTGTTTTTTTTATTTTACATTCGATGTTGTCAGGTTTCAAGCTTTGCAGTTCAAAGTTTTGTGCTTCTGACTTTTCTGCATTCGATTTTATGATATAGACCCAGAAAACAGCGTAGGGACGTCCGATGCATAAGGCTTGAAGTTCTGACAGACGTCTGCCTGATGTGATTGCAACCAGAAACAAAGTTTTCCAAGAGAGATACTTTATATCACATGAAGACGCAGGTTCAAAGGTGGGAGCTGTTAGGGCTTGTAGAACCAAGGCCAAATCCCAAGGTTGTACTGGTTCTCTAAAGGGAGGTTTTAGGTGAAAAACGCCCTTCAAGAAAGTCTTAGAGTTTGTGTGACATGAGTGAAGAGTCCTGACAGCCAAAGTGGAAATCAGAAATGGCAGCTAAATGAACATAAATAGTAGAGGCTGATACCCCAGAATGAAAAAGATCTGATAAGTAAGTAATCTAATACCACTGAAACTGGGGCTGACAAGGGGTCCAATTGCTTGTTCGCTGCCCGTAATGTAAACCTTTTCCATTTGTTGAGATAGATTAGCCTGCTGGATGATTTATGAGATGCAATAAGAATATCGCATACCAGGGAGGAGAGGTTATCCTGCCTGGCAATCACTGGAAGCGGAGACACCAAGCTGTCAGCTTCAAGTATGACAGACTGGGGTGAGTCAGGCCCTGCGGATGGGAGATCAACGTTGTGGTTAGATTGAGAATCCATGGTCGATCTAACAGGTGTGGCCAGAGGAAGGAGAACCAAACTCGTCAAAGCCAATATGGAGCAATATTTGGATCACTTTACTCTTCAACTGTTGTGCTTTCTTCAGAAATCGGGAGATGAGTGGTAGAGGAGGATAAGCATAAAGCAGACCCGAGGGCCAAGCATGGACTAGAGCATCTCTCGGTTAGTGGTTTTGAGGGGGGAACAGGGCAAAGTAGTTGCTGCACTTGTAGTTGATTGGGAAAGCGAACAGATCGCAGCAAGGCTGGCCCCAGTGGTTGAACATTTTTGCTGCTATCACAGGATTGAGGGACCACTCGTGAGGTTGTAGAATGCACCTGCTCAATTTGTCTACTATCACGTTGGAGCTCCTGGGAATGTGCATTGCAATTAGAATGTGGTTGGAAGCTATCACCCATTGCCATATTCTCAAGGCCTCTCGGCATAATGGATAAGATCTGGTGCCTCTTTGCTTGTTGATGTACCAGACTACTGACATGCTACCTGAATGGATTTCAATAGTCCCTGACAGAAGTATTGAGTGAAATGCTTGCAACACTAATAGCACTGCCCTCAGTTCCAGGACACTGATATGCAAATGGGCCTCTGTCTCCGACCAGGTGCCTTGGACTGACTTTCCCTGACATAGCCCCACCCCCCCACCCCCACCCCCACCCCATCAGGGAGGCGTCCGTGGTCACTGTGGCTTCTGGATGATGGGGGCTGAAGGGGTGAGACCATTGTTGGGGATTTTAGATGTCCACCAGAGCAAATCTTGCTTGCATCTCTAAGTTACACTTATCTGAAAAGACAAATCATGTTGTAGAGGGTACCACTGAGTGAGAAGTAGCCACTGAAGAAGCCTCATGTGGAACCTGGCCAGATGAACAATGGTGATCAAGACTACCATTGATCCCAAGAGTTGAAGTATGGACCGAGCAGAGGATTTGTGGTGGCAGATTAGCTGCTGAACCTGTTGTCTTATTCTTTGAAGTCTGTGATCTGGGAGAGATGCTGTGCAATTCCTCATGTTCAACAGAACTCCAATGAATTCTAAGGATTGTGCTGGGGTCGTGTTGGATTTCTCCCAGTTTATAGTGATTCCCAGGGGCTCAGCTGTGAGAAGAGTGTAGTCTAGGACATCTTCCAGTAGATGCTTGGTGGGGGCAGTAAGGAGCCAGTCATCTAGGTATGGAAATGCCTGGAATCCTTGAAGTCGCAGGTGAGCAATAACCACTGCCATGCATTTGGTGAACACAATGGGGGCTTGTAGAGAGACCGAAAGGCAGTGCTCGAAATTGGTAGTGATTGGCTCCTATGCAGAAGCGGAGGTATTTTCTTGAGCGCTTGTCCACTTTCATATGGTAATACACATCTTGAAGATCTACAGAGCACATCCAATCGTCTTCTTCCAGAAGAGGAAGGATAGACTGAACTGTGACCATTCGGAATTTCTCTGTTTTTACAAATTTGTTGAGTAAGCTGAGATCCAGAATTGGTCTCCAGTTCCCTGCCTTTTTTGGCACTAAAAAGAACCTTGAGTAAAAAACAGATCCTATTTGGTCTTGGGGGACCGTTTGGATGACTCTCCTTTTGTAGCAGCTTTCGGATTTTGTGTGCTGCTGCTTTACTTTGCCTAGGTGGGACGTCGGGTAGGACTCTGGGTGAAGTGGGACAGAGATGGAAGGGGATGTGGTAGCCTCTGGAATATTATTCATTGTACCCAAGAATTAGTGGTTATGGTTCGCCAGGCAGTGGGGTACAAAGAAAAACAACCTCCAACTGCTTCCAGAGGAAAGCAGTTGGGAAACGCTTCCGGAGCGCTGGTAGGGTTGGCCATAGAAAGAATCTCTGGAACCCCGGTTACGCAGACCTCCCCTGCCCCAAAAGTGGCATCTTCCATTAGAGTTTCCCCCTCTGCCCCTAGGAGAGAGCTCGGCATGTGCGTCATGGAAAGAGCCCTGTGATTTTCTGTGCCACATCTTCCCGCTCCTCTGATTTCTGGAGTAGAATAGTTGAGGAGTGGAGTGTCGGACACCAATGGCAGACAGGGTCTTGTCATCTTGTTTGCACCTTGCCAGCATATCCTTAACTTTAGGGCCAAACAAAGAAGCAGCCTCCATGGGGGCATTCATAAAGGAAGCCTTAAAGGAGTCCACAAAGTCGCAAAGGCGCATCCAGGCATGACATCTCGTGACTATGCCTGCACCTGCCACTCTAGCCGCTCCTTCCATTGCATGTGAAATGAGGTGCATGGAAGAATTGGCTATCAATTCTAGGGTCTCTATCTGAGAAGCTACATTGTCGAGCACCTCATCAGAAACAGCTCCTGCCAAGGTTTCAGAGAGTTGGTTGATAAGGTCCCTCTGGAGCCTCGTAAAGTGTGCCATGTAGTTCAAGGACCTTACAGTAAAGGTCGATGAAGCAAACACACACTTCCTGAGTCTGTCTATCACCCGGGACTCCTCCTTGTTTGGATGGAGAGTTTGGCTCTCTTCTGCCAAGTCTTTTTTGGTTGCAGCTGCCACCACCATGGCATCTACTGGAAGACCTTTGGACCAATGGGGATGATCAGCTGGGGGAGACAAGATCTTGTTGGGCCACCAAGGGATAGCTTCCAAGGTATCAGGAGCCTTCCATGCATGCTGGACGATGAGCTGAACATGCTCATCGGCCGGTGGGGTAACCCAGGAGGTAGGGGCTGGGCACAAAAGGCCTGCAGGAATACGGATTCCTCTGAGGAAGGGTTGGAGGACTTCAAGTTGCCCCTCTGTCTTAGGATCTCGAGCATGCCACCAAAGGACACCTCATCAGAGGGTGACCATGGGGACCCTTCCTCATCATAGTCCGTATCTTCGGTCAAAGACTCTTCAGTGGAGTCCATGTGCTTCCTTTTGGGGATCTCCTGAGGGGGAGAAACCGGAGACCCTTGTGCCCGGGGTCCGACAGTTGCGGCTTGTGACAGTTGCGGCACAGAGGGGGCAAGGACTCTGACAGGGAGGTTTTGCCAGCAGAGGCAAGTGCCCTCTCCAAGGCCTGGAAGGCCAGACTGCCCAAAGAGGGATGGGAGCCCGGAACCGAGCACAACAACCTCAGAACCAGGGTCACACCCCACTCTGACGAGCCAACCCCTGGACAAGGAGTCTCAAGAGGATTGTGGAGCGTGAGGGGAGGTGGATTTCTGGAGGGTGTCAGAGACAAAATTGGCATGGAACCAAGAATGCCTACCTCCATGGCACAGCCACTAGCCTGAGAAGGGCCCAGTGCACTGAAGGCCGTAAGAACGACTCTGGCTCCAAAGTTAGGTCCACTGTTGGTGTCGAAGGAATGGATTCTGTCAGAGGAAGGGGCTTTGATGCTACCATGGAAGTCAAAGGAGGAATGAAAGTTGGAGTCTGTGGAGAAATTCAGTCACCTGCAAGAGGGAATGCAGCTTTAGATATCTGAGAGAGTCCCTGGCCACAAGCAACTGGTCGACAAGTCGCAACACATCCTGTTCTGAGAGGCTCCAGGTCAACCTCATAGAGAGACCTGATGGAGATTCTGGCCTGTCTAAAAAGGGGCTATACTGGCTTCCTGCAAACGGATCCAGGGAAGGAGAGTACTTGTTCCTTGCTAGTTCATGTGGTGCAGAGCACAGAACCGAGGGTGTCTGCACCGAATGGTGTTAAGGTTATCTGCACCGACAAAGGCAGCTCCACAGGAGTAGAGGGTGTCTACATCTCAAAGGACGGTGTGGTAAATGTCTGCATCGATGAATACAGTGCCGTCGAGGAAGGTGTCTGCACCAGTAGTGATGGTGCCAAAAAGGACTGCACCAAACAGCATGTCGATGCCAAAGGTATCTGCACCATAGAGAGCAGTATCCGGGAGGTTGACAGCATCAGCAAGGGATGGAGCCGACGGAGTCTGCACCTGTAGAGATGGTGCCAATAAAGGCTGCGACAAAACTGTCGGTGTCATAAGTGTTTGTACCAGGTACACTGGTGATGGTGGCGATAAAGAGGACATAGCTGGAGTAAGAATCACCTGGGGCGGTGCTGAGGCTGGGGCCGAAAGGAGCACAGATGGCAGCGCTGGACTCCAAATTTTTACCTTTTTGCGAGTCCACTCCTTACGATCTCCAAAGGGAGATGAAGTGAGCGACCTCGAGGAGGAAGAAGAAGAAAGCCTCTTAGGAGGTTTAGCAGGAGGGGATGAGCCCTCTGACCCAGAGATAGCCTCACACAAAGTAGTTTTAAGGAGGCCTTTTAGAGTTAATTTATTCTTCCTTTCATTGAGAGTCCTAGTCAAAAAATTTCTACAAATCCCACATGGAGGGTCCAGTGAAAGGTGGGAGACATTCAAGCAATAGACATATAAATTATGGCCATCAGAAAGCGGTAACTTACGACCGCATTCCGTACATTGTTTGAAACCAACACTCATTCCTTATCAGACATAATGAAATGAAGGGAGAAGTACGACAATACCAAGAGGTTAAGAAAAACTACCCAGAAGAGTAAGAAAGGGAGAGAAGATGGATTACCAACAATGGTAATGGAGAACTACCTCAAAGGTAAGAAAAAGAAAATTACTGCAGGGAGACAGTCTCAAAAGTTGCAATAGGGTAGGAGGATAGAGATAGTAACTAACAGAAAACTTTCTAAACAATAACAATGGAAAAACTTCAAAAAATATTGTTCACTTAACTGAGAGATAATGGCATGACATGGCTGTACAGCAATGTGGCAAATGAGATCTGAGGTAACAGGGAGCACAGCATTGTGGGTAGATATTGGCTTGAGAGCTTTTGGCTAACGGGAGCTTGGTATGAGGCTGGCTCCAAGGATGGAACTGATAACCCATCAGTAAGGAATGAATGAAGATTAATATCAGATGGTAGACTTTCACTGAAGAATAAGAGAATCTGTCCTTTACTAGTTGACACACATAGGCAAGAACTAGGGGGGGATCTGCGATGCATGGATTCCTACTCTTGTCCAGACATCATTTTGAAAATCTTTCCCATTTAGCTAAGTAACATTTTCTTGTAGTAGGTTGCCTGGCCTCCCTCAAGACTGAAAGGATATCCTGTGAGTAGTGGTGCCTGAAGGGAATTAGAAGTTTATCACCCACAGTGTCAGTGACATCAGCAAATGTAGGTGGATGAGGGTTCCCTTTTGTTGTGTCAGAAGGTCCACCTTGTGGGGTAACTTGGGTGATTACCCTTGGCTAGATTGAGAAGTAGGGGGAACCAGTGCTGCCTTGGCCAGTAGGGGGTTCACCAACAAGATTTTGGGTTTGTCTCTCCTGATTTTCAGGAGGACTTTATGAATTAGTGGGAAAAGAGGAAAGGCATATAGAAACCTTCCCTTCCAAGAAATGCTGAATGTGTCTACTCTCCAAGCTAGAGGGGAGTATGTCTTGGAGCAGAAGGTCTGCAGTTGTCTGTTCTGGGGGGAGGCAAAGTCTACTTGAGGTGTGCCCCACAGGTAGACAATGTCTAGAAAGACATTCCTGTCCAGCATCCATTTGTGATGTGGAGAGGATGTCCTGCTGAGAAGATCTGCTTGTTTGTTGTCCTGTGAGGGGATGTAGGATACCTGCAGGGACAAGTTGTGTTGAGAGGCTAGGTCCCATATTAATAAGTTTAGTCTGCAAAGGTGGTATGCTTTTGTCCCTTCTTGCTTGCTGAGGTACCACATAACTTTGGTGTTGTCTGTTATTAGTTGGAGAACACCTGGTTGTGGGAGTAGAAGGAAGTCTTTTAGTGCCAGAAGGACTGCTGTCATTTCCCTTATGTTGATGTATTTGTTCTTTAAAGAAGGGTTCCAATTTGCTTGGACCCTGTAGGTTGCCACTGTGGCTCCCCATTCTAAGTCTGAAGCATCTGTATGCATGAACTAGTTTGGGAGAGGAAGCTACAGCAGAAGGCCTAGATTCAGCTGGACTTGCTGAATCCACCACTTTACTTCTGACTTTAGGCAGGGCAGGACAGTGATTTCTTGCTCTAGAGGAAGTTGGTGCTGTGACCAAACATTTTTAGATACCATTGTAGCTTTTGCATGTGCATTCTGGCTAGTGGAATCATGGGGATGGTGGCTGCCATTAGACCCAGGGTCCTTAGAATTGCCTTGCAGTTATTTGTTGGGTCTGCAGCAGGGCTTTGAAATGGGAGGTTAGGGAACTGACCTTGTCCTGGGGAAGAAATGCTTTCATTATGTCCGTTTTGATCCTGCAACCCATAAATATTTTGTCTTGTTCTGGGGTCAAAGAGGATTTTGGGAGGTTGAGGGTGAACCCCAGTCTTCATGGTAGGCACATGGTGAACTCTAGATGGATTAACAGGGTTTCCTTGCAGTCTGCTAGGATCAGGATGTCATCTAGGTAGGGATAAATCTGAATCCCTTGTGTTCTGCAGTAGGCTGTGGGCAGGTGTCAGGCATTTTGTGAACACTCTGGGGGCAGTGGACAAACCAAAGGGCAATGCAGTAAATTGGAAATGAGAGGAGGGTCCAGAAAAATGTAAAAAATTTCTGTGGATGAGTAGAACGGGTATGTGTGGATAGGCTTCTTTCAGGTCGGGTGGCCATTAAAGCCTGGGCTGGTATTAGTGGGAGTAAATTTGGTATGGACAACATTCTGAAGATGTTTACTTTTAAGAATAGGTTTAAGAAGGAAAGGTCTAGAATTGGTCTCCATGGTCCATCTTTTTTGGGAACCAGAAATAGTCTTGAATAGAAGCCCTTTCCTTCCTGTCCTGGAGGGACAGGTTCTATGGTGCCCAATTTTAGAAGGTCTGTGGGAAGAGGTATCTGATTTTTTGGGGGGGAAGAGGGCACCAATTAAGGGTTGCCTTTCTTTCCAGGAGAGGAAGTATCCTTTTTGAATAACAGCCAGAACCCATTTGTCTGTGGTGATGGTTTTCCAAAAGGGAAGGCAGTGGGAGAGGTGGGAGGAAAGGGGAAGGAGGGCAAGGCAGTCACGCATTGTTGGGGCTTCCTCTGCCTTGAAAGGGCTGTCTAGAGGGATGCTGAGAGACAGCTGGCCTGGTAGGGGGTTGTCTTCTGGCCTCTCTTAGGTGTGTGGAAGAGGTAGGTCCAACTGGGGCCAGGTTTCATCTGACAAATGTGGCTTTGGCAGGGTAATTCCTGTAATATTTAGGAATAGGGGACACCAGAAGATGCTTGATGTCTTGCAGTTCTTTACTCTTTTCCTGCAGATTTTTGAATAGGTCTGATGATTGTTTGCCAAACAGGAAATTAGGGTTGAGGGGGGCATCTAAAATTTTAGACTTGAAGTCTTCTGGTAAGTGTTGCAGATGAAGCCAGGAATATCTCTTGAGTAGAGAGGCAGATGATGCAGAGCAGGCAGAGGTCTCTGCAGCATCATAACTACATCTAATGGAGTGTCTGGCTACTTGGGCAGTCAGAGTTAGTTTGGAAGAGATGTAAGATTTGGTGGGGCAGTCAGTAGTAGCAGCCAGCAGAGTAATGGCTTGAGAGACCAGGTCCAAAGCATATTTGGTCATATGGGTTTGATAGCTGATGGCCAATGTGGAAGAGGTGTAGACCTTCTTTCCAATTCTATACATTGTTTCGCTGACTTTGTCCGTAGGTAAGAGAGAGGCAGATGAAATGAGTCTGGATTGTTTATCTGGTGAAATGGCAGTCACAGCAAGATCTGCCAGGGGAGGCTTGACTAATAATTTCTGGTCATCGTGCACCTTGTAGAAGCAGTTTGGCCTCTTAGGGGCAGGTGGCTGAGAATCTGGTGTCTTTGATGCGGAGTAAAAGGCATCTAAATAGGCAGGGATGACAGGTGGCATGGCAGATGGGGAGGAAGATTCCACTTGTAATACTTCAAAATACCTTTTTTGAGTATCAGACATTTGTGAGGTGTCCCATTTGAAGTATTCCTTCATTTTGGTTATGGTTTCACCAAAGGTGATATCCTCTGAAGGGGAGTCTCCTTCAATGGATTCATCATGTGGTGAATAATACTCTTGAGGAGAGGCTGTTTGGGAAGTGTAAGATATAGATTCATCTGAAGATGAATAAGAGGTCTCTTGCTCTTCTTCCCTGTCTTGTGAGTTAGGTGATGGAATAGAAGAGGCAGAGGCAGGCCTAGGGCTAAGCAGAGGAAGAGTAGATGGAGAAGAGGCTGATAGCCTAAGGGTCAGAAAGGCCTGCATCAAGAATGAGGTGAAATACTGCCAGTCAGGTAGGCCTTCAGAGGTTGTAGCCAGATGTTTGTTTTTTTTTTGTTTCCTTTTGACTGGAGTAGGCTTAGGTGTAGGCCTGGAGTTGGATGCCTGCTAAGGGTAGCTGTGTCATGCGGAGGAATCCCGGTCGGAGGCCCGGCTGTGTCTGGTTCCCCCTCGACCTTGGTGGTAGTCAATGTCTGGGTTGGCTCCGGGGACATGCTGGTCGTTAACTGTGAAGCAGCTTCCTCAAAGGTTGCCGTAGAAGTTGATGGGCCTGTTGGACGTCCCTCATCTCCTAAATCGGTAGCTGGTGGGGCATCTGAAAATAGAGCGGCAGAGAAAGAGGGCCTAGGAACCTTAGCCTTCTTTCGCCGAGGTTCAGTCGGGGCCTCTGAG
Source organism: Protopterus annectens (assembly GCF_019279795.1). Taxonomy (NCBI): domain Eukaryota; kingdom Metazoa; phylum Chordata; order Ceratodontiformes; family Protopteridae; genus Protopterus; species Protopterus annectens. The sequence goes on from NC_056744.1 coordinate 1,226,650,999, forward strand.
ATGGGATCCATCCTGAGAGCTAATTTTTTAAGCCGTTGGTTTTTCAGGTAAAGACTGAGTGCAGCCAGATGGCTGTGTAGGGTCTTAGGAAAGAAAGACTGGCAGATAGAGCAAGTGTTGTGATCATGCTCCCAGCCTAAACAAAAAACGTTGCGTTCGTGCATGTTTTTATTGGGTATCTGGTGCCCACATTGGCATTTGCCCTTTTTTGCTGACATCGGCTAAGGATTACTACAACAAACCATGCTTTAGCTAGAATTTAAATCAAACCCCAATGGTTACTTAGCTTTAAGATGTCTTGCAGTGAAGGAGCAAAGCCCACGATGTGGCGGTCATCTGCGGCTTAAAAGTTCTGAGGTCTATGCGTGCAGATCTCACATTTAAGGTCCCTAGTTTATAGCACTACGTGTGTCATCCCACGCAACTACAATGGCCAAGCTAAAGCTTTTGTATAGGAGCTGACGTACAGGTCGCCTGAGGCAGAAAATCCCACACCAAGAATACTGTAACATAAAAATAGAAGAACATTAAAAAATGTCTCCAAAAGCTAATCAACCTCTGTGAGACAAATCTGTCTCTCCAGCAAGTTCCGTTGGTATCACATACCAGGTTAAGGTCCTTTGAGTGAGTGACCCATGTGCCATTTGACTTGTGAATTTGCAGTATTTACATTAAAGCTGGGTCAGAGATTACCCTTTATGCAAGGCACAGGTCGCCTCTGAGCAGTCTGTATGACACAGAGTAAAATAGGTTCATAGGTAGGTACTAGGCTATTGGCCATAGGGCCTATATAAGCCTAGCCAAACGGTACCCTGGCTTTTGCCACCCAAGAAAATTATTTTCCAGTGCCCCTGTCAAGCAGAGCCACAGAAGTGATCACCGGGGTCAATTTCCTATCTCCCATCCAGTCATCAAGATTTTTCTTGAAGAGTGCTAATGAGGAGCTTTGTTTGATATAGATAGGTAGTTTGTTCCAGAGTATGGGAAGTCTCTGGGATAGGAATCTATCCCTCCAGCATGTTCTGTTTATTGTGGTGACAAGGTTTAGGTCCCTAGAGCCTGTAGCTCGGAGGGATTGGGATTTCTTTAAGTGGAGCATGTCCAACAGCTGAGTTTGACTTAGCTTTGTATGTTAGGCAGAGATTGCCTCTGAGTAGGCGATATGTGACAGAGTAAAGCTGGAGTTTTTTGAGACGGTCCACATAGGGCATCTGTTTGAGGTCAGTAATCCACTTTGTGAGGTATTTCTGCGGCCTTTCCAGTTGTTGTAGATGTCTTGTGAGGTACATACCAAAAGGGGTGTTGTACTCTATAATGGGTCTAATGAGTGATGAGTAGAGGGGAATGACCACTTTTTTTCCTGGATGAGATGACAATAATTTCAACCTGTTCGCATAAGACAGAACTTGAAGAGCCTGAATTCTCTTTGTAAGGAACCTTTGTGGTCTCTCCAATTGCTGCAGGTGTTTGGAAAGGAACATACCAAAGGTAGCATTGTACTCTATTATTGGCCTGATAAGGGAAGAGTACAGGGGGTTATAACCTCTTTTTTTCTGGAGGCAATGCCCATACTTATGAGATGAGCAATTATAAAATGCTCTTCTTACCACTGTGGAGACATGGTGATTGAAGTTAAGGTTGCTGTCAACCTATGTGCCCACATCTCTTACAAATGACTGTGTGCTTCGTGTATTGCTATAGATGCGGTAGTTTGCAGGAACATCAACCTTGCCGAAAGCGATGATAATGCATTTTTTTGCATTAAGTTTAAGACCATAACTTTGGCATCAGTCATTAGTCTGTGTAAGACCTTCTTGCAGGATGCTGACATTGCTAGGGTTTTAATGATCACTATCATTTTGCAGTCATCAGCAAACTTTGTCAGCCACAGTCCTTTAGTTTTAGCCTGTACTTCGGAGAAGTAGATACCAAACAGTAGGGGTCCCAGAACCGATTCCTGTGGAACAATACTGGTTACAGGTTTGCTGGAAGGGGTGGAGTCCTCTATTTTGACTGTATGAGTTCTATCAGTCAGACAGTTTGCAACCTACCTGACAATATGTGGGTTGATACCCAGTTGGGTGAGCTTATGATGTTTGAGTGGGGGAGTGTGTCGAAGGCCTTTGATAAGTCTGGGTAGCCCATATGCACAGATTTGCCTCGTCTAGGGCTTTGGTGACTGTCTCAAAGAAATCCACTAAGTTTAACAGGCATGATCGCCCCTTGACAAAGCCAAACTAGGTGGGGTCAAGCATTTGGAGATTTTCAACATCTTTCTTAATAAGGTCCATGATGATTTGTTCCAAGGCCCTGCAGACAAGGCTGGTCAGGCTAATGGGTCTATAGTTCCTGGCGTCCGTGGATGCATCCCCTTTGTAAAAAGGAATGATGGTAGCCATTTTCCATTCCATTGGGACAAAGCCAGTGCTTACACTGTGATTGAAAAGCATGTCCAATGGTGACACTAATTCCTGTTTTAACCCATGTAGAACACAGCCTGGAATGTTGTCTGGCCCCACAGAGCCTGTGTTTTTGGTCTTGGAGAGGGCATTTAAGACTAAGTGGGGGAAAAGCGTTAGGGATGCTTTGGGGTATATGTGGTGGGGATAAGGGAGTGAAGTTTCCAGTGAACCTATCTATCTATCTATATATATATATATATATATATATATATATATATATATATATATATATATATAGTACCATTAACTACGAGTTCAGCGCAAATCTGGGCCATACCTTTGAGGTTATGGATGTAACTAAAGAATGCCTTGTGATTATCCTTAGTGAGGAAAGCTAATTTGGATTTGTAGTTAGCTTTGGAGGACTTCACTAGTAGTCTTATTTGCTTGTTTAAGTTGAGGGGGGGAGTGTTTCCAGTTTTGAGACGATTCCTTCCTACTCTTACACAGCAATTTATTTCTCCTATTGTATTAATGGCAGTTGTCCACCAGGCAGATTTGTTTTTTCTTGAAGATCTTGCTTTGGTTTTATCAGGTATGGCAGAGTCAATACAATTGTACAAGTGCTTGTATAAAACACTGGTGTATAACTCAGCATAGCTGTCTGTTCCATCAGTGGGGGAGGGGTTATAAAGCTATTTATGCCATCATGTAAGAGGTTGCAATTGGCCTTGGAGAAGTTTTTTAGTCTAGTTGTTGCTGGGGGGGAGGGGGTCTTGTATTGTAGTTACTTCTAGCGAGACTGATTTGTGTTCAGTTCCCACCAGGGATGGCCACACACTAGGGGTGGTGCAGTGGTCCTCCATGTTGGTGAGCACAAGGTCCAGGATGTTTGAGTCCCTTGTGGGTGTGTCAACCAACTGCTCCAGGGAATCGTAGTTAAAGTCCAGGAACCTTTGGGCAAGTGAATTAGAACACATATAATTTACCTAGTCTATGGATGGGTAATTAAAGTCCCCCAAAACCAGGGTGTTTGGTTGCATCTTGAATAACTCAAGTCGATCCAAGTAGGCTAAATGGATGTCTTGATTCATGGAGGGGGTCTTATAGCTGGCAATGAAGTAAAGATGGGGGTCTTACTTAGTCAACTGCACCTGAAGTAATTCAAGAGAATCATGCTGTTTAACCAATCTAGAGGTGTATTTGATCTTTAATGAATATTAATACACCACCTCCTTTAGTTCTGACTCCTTCAGTTTGTGTTCTGAACATGTGAAAGGAAATGTAACCTGGTATAGCTGGAGTGCTCTCCGCAGCGTTAAACTAGGTTTCAGTGATTGCAAAAATGTCAGCATCTTCTAGGGTCAGGACTGATTCCATTGAGTGCAGCTTCTGGTTTAGACTCCTAGCGTTTAGCAGTATAACCTTAAGGTTGTTTTTAGAGTGTATTTTTAAGTCAGGAATTATGTTCTTGTGACAGGAAAGACACTATACGGATGGTAAGAACTTTAGTCAGTAACCAAAATCCCAGGGGTGATAGATGAAGACCATCTCTGGCAAAGCATTGTGGTATGTCGACCAAGTCATCCCAGGCTGACAGATACTGGATCCCCTTTGAATGACACCAGAAACTAAGCCAACTGTTGAAGTTAATAATTTTTTTTTTTGTACTGAAGTATCATCCTAGGCGAAGGTAAAATGCTGCTTAAGGCTAGGGACATAACAGCCTGAGACAAATAATCAGACAGCTCGGTCATGTCTCTCTTCATATAGTCCAGGCAGGTACGTCTCAAGTCATTCACACCAACATGGATTATGACAAAGTCATTACAGTGCCTGTTGAGAGACTTGAGTGCATGTGTGATGTGGTGGATCATGGCACCTGGCAGACAGTTGAATGTGACCTTTTCCTTATCCAACCTGGCAAGAGGGACATCTGTGTTTCTCACAGTTGAGTCATCTATGACTAAGATCTTTATCTGACACTGTTGTCTTCATTTGATCTTCAACCTGACGGTCAGAGTCCCCAGCTACTTGAGCCCTGGGTGGCCCTAAGGATGGATGTTTCAGAGCATGGCAGAACCAAAGGAGGCTCTGCTCCTAGATTAAATATCCAATTTTTAATAGGATATGAAGGTGTGAGACCTAGCCCATGTAGCCACAGTGCATATTTCATCAACTGGTACTCTAGGAGAAAAGGCTGATGAAGTAGACACAGTTCTGGTAGAATGTGCCTTCACTGCAGAAGAAAGAGAAACACCATACTTATCATAAATAAATGTAATACATTTCACAATCCAGTTGGCGATGGTTGTCTTGGAAATAGGCAATCCCAGTCTGGGTTTAGAATATGATACAAACAGCTGATTGAACTTTGTGAAATATATGGATCTATCGGGACAGAAACAGAGCTGCCTATGTACATCAAGCATGTGTAATTGATAGTCCCCTTTGTTTTGAAACTCTGGAAAAAACACAGGAAGATGAACAACCTGATTAATATTCTTCTCTAAAGTGGCCTTGGGCATAAAGGAAGGATTAGGCCTAAGAGAAACATGATCTTTGTGAAATATAAGGTACGGATGTTGAATGCAAAGTCCTTGTAATTCAGAAACCCATTTAGAGGACGCAAGAGCTACCTGCAAAGCCATTTTCCATGATAGAAATTGTAGATCCAATTTTGCAGAAGGCTCAAAGGGAGATGCCACCAGTGCTTGTAGCACAAAGGTTAGGTCCCAAGGAGGGGTTGGGTCCTTAACTTGGGGCTGTAAAAGAAATGTTCCCTTCAAAAAAGCTTTGCACAATCTAGAAGCGTCCAAAGAAGAATCCTCAAGTCCAACATGATAATGGGATATGGCAGCTAGTTGGACTTAAACTGTAGAGAAACTGGCACCTTGGTTGAAGATACAAGCTAGAAAGTCTAAAACTGAAGGTATAGAGGCAGTAAAACGATCCACCGAATTGTGGGACACCCAAAAGGAAAATCTCTTCCATTTGCTAGCATGAATCTTCTTGGTGGATGATTTGTGAGCAGAAAGCAATATATGCTTCACAGGAGATGAAAGCCCAGGAAATCTAGCCATCACTTGAACTGCAGAAGCCAAGCTATGAGCTTCAGGCTTTCCAGATCTGAATAATAATTGCCATCCAGATTGGAAATCAGATCTGCACACTGATCTAGAATCTAAGGAGGACTGACACTGTGAGACCAAAGGAGAGAAAACCAAACTTGTTGAGGCTAGAAAGGGGCAATGAGGATCATGTGGCACCTCAACTTCTGTGCCTTCTGAAGGAATTTTGACATAAGAGGAAGGGGAGGATAAGTGTACAGCAGACCAGGGGAGGCCAAGCATGAACTAGAGCGTCTTTGGGAATCCCACCTCTGGAGGTAATCAGGGCGAAAAACTCACTGCACTTGGCGTTAGAAGGTGAGGCGAAGAGATTGCAGCACGGCTGACCCCATTTCTGGAAGATCATATTTGCCACTGACAGTTTCAGAGAGCACTCGTGAGGAGATAAAATGGTCCCACTGCGTTTGTCCACTAGAATGTTGGAACTCTCAGGAATGCGCGTTGCAATAAGAAGACAGTCTAAGGAAACCACCCATTCCCACAATCGCATGGCCTCTCGACAAGAGGCGATAAGATCTGGCTCCTCCTTGTTTGTTGATATACCAGACCAGTACCATGTTGTCTGTCTGTATTGCAATCGTTCCATGGGGGAGAAATGAATACAGTGCCTGCAACGCAAGAAGCACTGCCCTCATCTCCAGGACGTTGATGTGTAAGTTGGTGTCTAACACTGACCACGTCCCTTGAAGAGTCTGTTCCAGCCAATGACCCCCCCCCACCCGAGCTGGGAGGTGTCTGTGGTGATTGTGGCTACAGGAATGGGAGCTGCGAAAGGACAAGCTTCTGCAAAATTCTGAGAGTTTAGCCACTGCAGTAGGGAGGACTTGCAGGTTCTGGACAGCAGAATGGGATGAGACAGGTGCTTGTCCAGAAGCAACCACTGTACTGCTATGGTCTACTGGAGAATGCACATGTGTAGTCTTGCCAAAGGTAAAATAACAATGGTTGCTGCCATAGATCACACAGCTTGCAGGATTTGGGCTGCTGTTGGCAGACGCATTTCTAGAAGGACATGCACATGGAACTGAAGAGGATGAATCCTATCGCTGGTGAGAAATACCTTGCACAAAAAAGTGTTCAGCAGCATTCCAATGAATTGCAGGGAATGGAGAGGCTCTAATTTCGATTTGGGAAAGTTTATCATGATGCCGAAGGTTGAGGCTGACTAAAGGAACTGGTCCCTGGCCTGAAGAAGCTGATGCTTGGTGGGTGCAGCTAGAAGCCAGCTGTCCAGGTAGGGGAATATCTGTATTCCCTGCAGCCTGAGTTGCGCTGTGAGTATTGCTACCACCTTGGTGAACACCCTGGGGCTGTGGTGAGGTCAAAGGGGAGTACCCTGAAATGATAATGCCTGGCTCCTGACTTGAAGAGTAGGAACCTCGTGTGGCACTTGTCCATCATTATGTGATGATATGCATCCTGGAGGTCCAGCAAGCACATCCAGTAGTCCTTCTGAAGGTAGGGAAGGATAGACTGAATAGTAACCATCTGGAACATTGTCTTGGCAACAAACCTGTTCAAGCGGGTGAGATCCAAGATTGATCTGTGTCTTCCCCATCTTTTTGGGCACCAAAAAGAACATTGAGTAGACACCTGATCCAGATCAGCTTGGAAATTTCAAGTTCAGCTGCCTCCCTGTAAGCGGGTGGAACATCTGGGAGAATCTTCTGGGACCTTAGTGGGTGAAGAAAGGGTATCAAACAGCCCCTGGATATTATTCTCAGGACCCACTGATCCAATGTGATGGCTTTCCCAGGTTGATGGGTGAAGAGAAAAATTATCCCCAACTGCCTCCTGGATGGGGAAGCCAGGGCAACACTTCATGGTCACAGAAAAGGCCTGTCCGTGTGAGAGTCCTGAGACCCTTGTTACTTTGAAGCCCTTCTGTCTCTAGGGTAGTGTCTAAATGAATCATTCCCCGATCTGTCTCTAGGGGAAGAGTCTGCCAGTGCATCTTAATGGAAACCCTGGACTTCTTGAACCACAGCTTTTTACTACCTCTTCGATACCCGGGGTAGAAACGCCGAGGACTAGAAAAGTGGATTCCGAAGGCAGACAGGGTCTTACCTTCCTCCTCGCACTGTGTTAAAGTAGCCTTCATGGATGGACCGTGTTCATGAAGGATGCCTTGAAGGGCTCAGAGAAATTGCAAAACTGCATCCAGGCATAACGTCTAGTAGCAACACCTGAACCGGCTGCTCTAGATGCACCTTCCATGGCACAGGAGAGGAGCCTCATAGAGATATTAGAAATGGCTTTAAGAGTGGCCAGTCTAGAGAAGACCTTCTTCTCCTCTGCCAACATGGACTCCTGGGTAGACGCAGAAACCTCCTCGATGAGTGACCTCTGCAGTTTAGTAACATGTGCCATATAATTCAGCACTCTCAGGGAGAAGGTCGCTGACCAGTCTATCACTCTGGACTCACTGTCAGGCAGATGGACAGAGGAGCTCTCGTGGGCAACCTCCTTTTTGTGGCAGCTGCAATCACCAAGGCATCAAAAGGGACAATCCTGCCAAAGTACCCTGTCTTGTGGGGTGCTAAGGACCTTGTCAGGGTGCTTTGGTACTGGCTCCACCGCATCCAGTTCCTTCCATGCCCTGCAGGCAATGAGGTCTACCAAAGGGTCTGCGGGGGGGGGGGGTCACCCAAGAAAGGAGATGGGCCTGCACCTAACACCTCCAGAAACACTGACTCATCTGGATTGGCCTTTTGGGCAAACCATCCACCGTTCTGACACAGAATTTCCATGATATCTCCAAAGGAGACATAATCAAGTGGAGATCTGGGGAAGCCCTCGCCTTCCTCCCAGTCAGTGTCTTCGGTGACAGACTCAGGGGTGGAGTTGATGTGCCTCCTCTTGTACACATGCTTCCGGTGGACCTCCTCAGGGTAGATTCCAGGGAGGAGCCGGAAGCCTGGGGCTCCACAGGGAGAGTAACTTGGAGGGTAGGGGCAGGCTGACCCTGAAGTGGAGGACTGGAGACATCGGGTCCAGAGTCCAGCTGAAATAAGAAAGAATCCGGAGCAGAGGCATCAAGGATCTTGACGTCGGGGTCGAGAGAACCCTCTCCACCATGTTGAATGCTAACTGAGAGTGTGAGATTGGTGCCACATATGCCTATGCCAAGGCGCAGGACACCAGCGGAGCTGAAAACCTGTCCCCGTCTGTGCTGATGGGGGGATTGGTGCCGAGCTATTCAGTGCCAAAGCTCCGAGGGGTAGGGAAGACACCGAAAACCTTGACGCCAAACTCTCAGAACCAATGGTGAGTGGACTACGACTCCGAGAGCCCTCCAGCACTGAAGAGAAAGGGACTGAGGAACTCAAGGCCATGGCCAGTGTCGAAGATACCAAAATCATCGATGCCGTCATCTCCATCATCCGAAGGCCCTGAATCCCTGGGGCTTGGGAAAGAAGGAAGCCTAGTACGGGAAAGGGAAGGACCCCCCCCACTCTCAGTAGGGAGGGGGTGAGAATGACCCCCAGCTGGATCTGAGCCCACAGGAACTGTCTCATCAGGCAGTCCACTTCTCTCTCAGACAAACTTCAGGATGGCCTGGCAGAGGATGCCACAGATTCAGGCTTGGACTGGTGGCTGGGCAAGGCCGACTCCGGGGCCTCAGGAGAGAACCTAGGCTGAGGACAGGACAACCTCGTTCTAATTTTGGGAGAAGGATCGCCAGCAGAGGAGGAAGAGTCAACCTGTTTTTGTTCCTCTGGGGGCCTGTCCTTGCTTCTGCACTTCTATCTCTCTCTCTTTCTCTGCTTTCCTGTCTTCATCCCTGCTTTTACTCTCGGGCGACTTAACAGGAGGTTGAATCCCTGCATCTGGACCAGAAGAACCGGGTAACAGATCCATTAAAATCAACTTATTATGGCTATTCACAAGGGTACAGGCAGAAAACTCCGGACAAATATAACACCCAATGTCCAGGTGAGCAACTCCTAAACGCACTACACACATTAGTGTGGCCATCTGAGGGTAGGAATTTATGTCCATACCCAGTGCATTTTTTGAATCCTGCACCCTTATCAGACTTATCCGATTTATCAGCCATGACAGGAAAGACTGGAAAGGTAACCTGACCAGAAGATATATATATATGTTTGTGTATGTGTGTGTGTGTATGCATGTATAAATATATATGTGTGTGTGTGTGTGTGTGTGTGTGTGTGTATATATATATATATATATATATATATATATATATAAAAAAAAACTAGAAAAAAATAATACCTAACGTACAAAGATTTCTCAACATCTCAGAAAAGCTCACAATAAAGATGGAGCTCAGTCAATTCACTTGCAGCTGGACTAGCAGTGAACAAAACCTGAGGTAGTGAGTGAGAGATGGGCATTATGGGTAGGAGAGGAGCTCAGTTTCGGCACCATAGCTTGAATATGGCTGGCTCGGCACCAATGTTGGTGCCACAGATTGAAGATCAAATGAAGACAACAATGTCAAATCAGTACTTAACTAATCTCAGTATATCTTTCTGACTGATCTAAAAAAATACTATTCTCTGGTCACTTACTAGAACAAGGCAAGATGAAATAGGTGAGGGTCCTTCTATGTCAGGTTTCAAAAAGAGAGTGCTTTGAGACTTTTCTATCTCCCATCTGGTATTAAAACATAATTTTTGCCCTAGATTACATAATGACGTAACACACATCTAGTCATCTGACTTCTGGCTCCCATGTTACCCCCACTGCTACTAAATGAACTAGAACTTAGCACACAAACAAAGCTTTGCTGAGATGTGTTATAGCAACTGGAAGCTACACAGTCATAAAACACTTCCACTCTTCCTACAGGAGCTAATAAACCATTCTCTGGCACAGAAATTTGGTCTCTAGCTGCAATCAGAAAGAATAGTTGCGTAAAGTCTTACCATAACGATAGACGTCCTTTTCTTCAATGTTGCAGTATTCTTTACATATGGGCTATATTCCACCGAACAACTTAAAATCCAGCATGTATACAAAAGCTTAAAGCCACTGCTTGTATGTGGGACGTCACATGAAGTCACAGACGACAGTCATAAAAGGGATGTCTGCACGTACAATCTTCAGAATAAGTCAGCCTCACGAAGAAAGGAAATCCGCAGGGAGCCTGAAGTGTAGTCATCCTAGGAAAGAACAAGTTGTAGGGAAAAGGCAGGAGGGACAGAATACTGCAACATAGAAGAGAAGGACATCTATGGTTATGGTAAGGTTCTGGTGGTGCTCCGGTAGCGTTGTTGCCTCATAGAAAGATGTTGTCCTGTTCGATTCTCAGCTAGAACGTCTTCTGTGTGGAGGCATACGTGAATGGGGCATGCCTTCGTTGAAGGTTGTGCGTCAGGGCTGGTAACCCGGTACGTAAAAATCCACTACCAATCATTAGCGGACCAGAGTTCCACTGTGGCGACCCCTAACTGGGAAAAGCCGAAAAGACACAAACAATTCTGTGTTCTTCGATTCAGTGTTGCAGTATTCTTTACATATGGGAGAGTGCATAACTCAAAGGGAACACAGGAAGGAGGATGGATCAGAGGAAGACTAAGAAGCATTTTCCACAAATCCATGCAGAGTTGCCCTGGCAAATCCTGCCCTGGATCAGGAGATAGTGTCCAACTTGTAATGCTTTTGTAAAAGTATTAACACATGACCAGGTGGCAGCTTCCAAAATGGAATGAGCATCTAGGCCTTTGAAGAAAGGCCCTGAGGACGCAACTGATCTGGTGGAATGGGCCTTAATGGAAGATGTAAGGACTTCCCATGAAAATTATAACAAAACACAACAGCCTTAGAGATCCATGTAGAGAAAGTTTGTTTGGAAACAGGTAAACCCAGAGCCCTGGGATGAAAGGACACAAAAAGTTGATCAGACTTCCTAATTGACTTAGTTTTGTCAAGGTAAAATCTGAGGTGTCTATGTACATCTAAGGAATGCAGAATCCTCTCACTAGGGGACTGAAGTGAAGGAAAGAAAGTAGGCAACTGGATGGACTGATTAAGTGATAGCTCATTCACCATGTTAGGCATGAAGGATGGATTAGTTCTCAAAGACACTCTGGCATTGTGGAAAAGCAAAAAGGGGTGGGGTGGGGAGTGAAGCCATCAATGCCTGAATTTCAGAGACCCTCCTAGCAGAGGTTAATGCTACTAAGAGCACTGTTTTCCATGTGCAAAACTTTGCAGAAATGAAGGCCGCTGTCTCAAAAGGGGTCTGCGTAAACTTCTCTAACACATAGTTTAGATTCCAAGGAGGAGGAACTGGCTTCCTGGGAGGTTTCATTTGCTGGATGCCTTTAAAAAAAAGCTTAACCTCTAGCCTGAAAGCTAAGGGGGGAGTTAACGGTAACAAGTAGACAAGGCAAAACAGTAAGAGACTGCTGTTAAGCAACTCACACAGGTAAGAAAGCACTAAAGGAATATCCACAAAGAGGGGATCCTCTTTACGTTTTTGGCACGAGACAGAAAATCTTTCCACTTGGAAATGTAAGATTTTCTAGTACTGGGTTTCCTGGCCTCTTGCAAAACCCAAGCATGTCCTTAGAAAATAGGTACCTGAAAAGGATCAAAAGTTGATCACTCACAAGGTCATTTGCAGAGTTGACAGATGTGGATGAATCAAGGATCCCCTGTCCTGTGTGAGTAGGTCCACCCGGTGAGGTAACCTGTAGTGATGACCCTTGGCTAATTGCAGATTATGAGGGAACCAGTGCTGTCTTGACCAAAAAGGGATTACTAACAAGATTTTTGTTTTTTCCTGTATAATTTTCAACAGGATTTTCAGAATTAAACGGAAGGAGGAATGCATAAGGAAACATCCCCTTCCATGAGAAGGATAGAGGGTCCACATTCCAAGACTGAGAATGAGGGACCATGGCACAAAAAAGTGGAAGTTGTCTGTTTAAAGGAGAGGTAAAGAGGTCCATTTCTGGAGTACCCCACTGGTGAACTAGGCCCATGAACACATCCCTGTGAAACATCCACTTGTGTGATTGTCTCATGGATCTGCTTAACGCATCTGTCACTGAATTCTGAGCAAAACGGAGGTACACAGCATGCAGTGTTACTTTGTATTCAATAGCCAGTTCTAATGCTTTCATGGCTAGGTGACACAGAAGGTAAGCTTTTGTGCCCCTTGCTTGTTTATGTACCAAAGGACAGTACTATTGTCTGTAAGAATTCTGAGGGGTCCTGTCATGAATAGAGGATGAAAAGTCTGCAAGGCTAAAATCAGAGTCCTCATCTCTCTGGTGCTGATGTGCTCCCTCCTTTGAGAGGGTGACCAAAGACCCTGTACCTTCCTGGAAGCAAAGGTTGCTCCCCAACCTAAATCCGAGGCGTCTGTGAAAAGTTGCTGAGCTGGCTGAGGTACCCAAAGAGGTAAGCCAGGGTTCTGACTGAGTTGTTGCATCCATCAACATAAATCTGTCTTCAGGCAGGGAAGAAGAGGAATTGAGACAGCCAAAAGATGAGCATGTTGGGACCAAATTGCGTTTAGAAACCACTGGAACTTTCTCATGTGCAATTTTGCAAAATGCAGCATGGGGATTGTGGAGGCTATGAAACCAAGCAGTCTGAGAAACTCCCTGGCTGTGATGGAAGAAAGGGGCAGAAAAGACTCCATGTATGCTGTGAGAGAAATTGCTTTTTCTGAAGGGAGAAAAACCATCAAGTCTGTCCGGAACCTGCACCCTAAGAATACGAGATCCTGATTTGGGGTTAGACTTGATTTTTTGAAATTTATTGAGAATCCTAGGCCTTGCAGAAAAGGAATAGTTAGGTCCAGGTGCTGGAGTAACAGGTATAGACTACTGGCCAGAAAAAGCAGATCATCCAAGTAAAGGTAAACTGGAAGTCCTTTCAGCCTTAAATAGGCAATGGCTGGGGCTGGGGCTAGGCACTTTGTGAATACCCTTGGAGCAGTGGAAAGACCAAAAGACAGAAAACCGAAAGTGCAAAGAACCCACCATGAAATGCAACAACTTCCTGAACTGTGGGTGAATAGGGATATGCAGATAGGCATCCTTGAGATCCAAAGAAGTTATGAAAGCTTGATGAGAAACCAGGGGAAGAAGAGATTGCAGAGATAGCATCCTGAAAGAAGGCACCACCAAGAAAGTGTTTAACAGTGAAAGATCTAGGATAGGCCTCCAAGGACCATCTTTCCTTGGAACAAGAACATTCTGGAGTAAAACCCCTTTCCACTTTGGTCTGGAGGAACAACCTGAATGGTGCCCTCATTGGAAAGTTGAGCAAGCAACAGAGGAAACGGATGTAATTGACTGGAGGGAGGCTGAAGTATCCTTTGAAAGGGAGAAAGAGTCTTTCAAGTCATAATTTATCCTTTTTTGATAAATGAAATCACTCGAATGATTTCCATCCAAGCTGTGAGGGAAAGAGAAAGTCGAAGAGACAAAGGAGTATGACTTGTAAGAGGGAGATGAACGCCACAGAGAACTTTACCTGGGACGAAAGGGCTGCTGAGGAGAAAAAAATAGAAGCATCAGCCTCAGACTGTTGGGGTCTCCTGGAAGACTTATATGGCCTAGTTCCAGAAATGGTAGAAGAGGAGGAGTGATAAAACCACCAGATACGTTGAGAAAAAACACTTTATATAAATAACGACAGCAAAGCTTTCGGGTAAAACCCTTCCTCAATACTTAATACAAACATTTCTAAAAAACCATACTGGTTTATATACAGGTCAATAAAATCACATGACCAGCAGTCCAAAGGTCATGTGACCACACAAAAAAATACTAACATAAAATAAGTAAAATTATAACATCTATTAACATAATCTAGTATGTTGTAATTTAGTAAGAACAGGTTTTAATGTAATCATATTATTCAAACCTGGAAAATGATCACAGTCAAGCCTGGGAATCCATTCATACTCTAACTCAAGTAAGTTATTATTGTCTCCACCTCTGGCAGTAGGTTGCATAACATCTATAATTCAAAACAAAACCTATGCTCAATGCCAGATTTAGCAATATGTTTATAAAGAGCATTGCTATCTTCAGCCCTTCTAATCTCTGATTTATGTTCAATAATGCATTCCTTTAATTTTCTAGTGGTCTTCCCCACATAGAATGAGGTGCATTTGACACAAGTTGCCAAATACACCACATTACATGCAATACAAGTAGTTGACAAATTAAAGCTGTAGGTTCAGAGATTACAAGGGCTGTAGATAGCAATGCTTTTTATAAACATATTGCTAAATCTGGCATTGAGCATAGGTTTTGTTTTAAAATTATAGATGTTATGCAACCTACTGCCAGAGGTGGAGACAATAATAACTTACTTGAGTTAAAGGAGTATGAATGGATTCTCAGGCTTGACTCTGATCATTTTCCAGGTTTGAATAATATGATTACATTAAAACATGTTCTTACTAAATTACAACATACTAGATTACGTTAATAGATGTTATAATTTTACTTATTTTATGTTAGTATTTTTTTGTGTGGCCACATGACCTTTGGACTGCTGGTCATGTGATTTTATTGACCTGTATATAAACCAGTATGTTTTTTTAGAAATGTTTGTATTAAGTATTGAGGAAGGGTTTTACCCGAAAGCTTTGCTGTCGTTATTTATATAAAGTGTTTTTTCTCAACGTATCTGGTGGTTTTATTATACTTTCGCTGCAGCTTGTGGTTAGAAGAGGAGGAGTGAGCAGGTTTCCTGACAAAGGGAGTCTTGGCAGGGAAATTCCAATGGAATTTAGGGACTGGGGAAACAAGTAAATGTTTCAAATCCTGGAGCTCTTTACTTTTTTCCTGCAGAGATTTAGAGAGTTCTGCAGCTGCTTTGACAAACAGGACAGAATTGTCCAAAGGAGTATGAAGCAATTTGGCCATAATGTAATTAGGGAGTGCCTGGAGACATAGCCAGGAATGCTTCCTGAGAACAGATATAGGAGCTGCTGCCCTGGAAGATGCCTCTACTGGATAACTACATTCGATTGAATGTCTATCTACCTGGCTGGAAGCAGACAGAGAGTCAGTGAATTAGCATCTGAATCAGGTAGTTGGGAGAGAGCCAGGGAAGCCTAAGAAAGCAAGGCCAGAGTGTAACGAAACATATGTGTCTGATAGTTAATAGCTCTGACAGCCAAGGTGAAAGAAGTGTAGACCTTCTTCCCCAACATTTCCAA
Organism: Protopterus annectens; assembly: GCF_019279795.1. Taxonomy (NCBI): domain Eukaryota; kingdom Metazoa; phylum Chordata; order Ceratodontiformes; family Protopteridae; genus Protopterus; species Protopterus annectens. The sequence goes on from NC_056744.1 coordinate 1,226,666,697, forward strand.
AATGTTACTTTCCTTGTCAGAAGAAAGCAACTTTGTAGAAGGAAGTATATGAGAAGATTTGTCAGAAGTAATGGAGACCACAGCTGGATCACATGAAGGGCATTTAAAAACAAATTTACAATCCTGAGGGACTTTATAAAAATGGTCAGGACTTTTAGGGGCAGGAGCTTGAAGGTCTGGGGGTTTAGATGCAGATGTAAAGGCATCTAAGAAAGCTGGGAGGACAGGAGGAACTGCTGAAGTAGCAGGGCCCTCCAACTGGGGAAGATCATAATATCTTTTTTGCTCCTCTGAAATTTGAGAGGAATCCCACTTAAAGAAATCTCTCATTTTATTAATAGTTTCCCCAAAGGAAAGCTCCTCTGTGGGGGGATCCCCCTATTAGACTCTTCCTCTGGAGAAGCATATTCCAGAGGGGAAGGAATCTGGGTGGACTATGCTAGAGAGTCTTCATCTGAAGAAGACTCTTCAGAATCAGAATTATAAACCTGAAATTCCTCAGCCTGCACAGAAGAAGACTCCTGAAACCTTGATGGTAGCACAGGAGATGAGGATAAGGCAGGCAAAGAAAAAGTATAAGGTGAAACTGGAGGCCTCAAGGCCAGCAGAGCCTTAATGAGACCCTGCGAGAAAGCATCCCAATCCGATGGAGGTGTTGAAGGAACAATAGTATGCCTAGTCTTCTACTTCTTCTTAACATGCTTCACTTATAGGCCTTACATCTGACACTTCCTTAGATTGAGGGGCAGGAATGGTTCCCAAGTCTTCCAAAATAACAAGCCATGGTTCCCCCAAGTCGTCCAAACCAGACGTCTGCAGAGCCTCAGATGTGCTAGGGTCCCCACTCCTGATGGCTTCCTTTGTGGTACCTGCCGAAGTGGACCCTGCCTCCAAACACACTGCTTGGTTTTCACTAACCTCAAGAGGTATGTCGGACTGAGTAGGTGTGGCTGAAGAGGATTTGGTCCTAGCTTTGCTGATCTTCTTCTTTACAGGCAGCAGAGAAAAACTGCTGGAACCTTCCATCATGTCCCTACCCAGATGTTTGAGTCTCTGGTTTTCTAAATAGAGATTTAAAGCCGACAGACGACTATGCAACATCTTACATACAAAGTCCTGACAGACAGAAGAAAGAGTGTTGGTCATGAGTAGGCCCTAAACAGAACAAACAAAGCTTGTGACTGTCCTTATGTGGAATTTGCCCTCCACACCTACACTTGCCATTGTTGGATGTCATTAACAGCAGTGAGAGGCAGTAGCAACAAATGAAATCCCCTGCGGAGTACTTATCTGAAGCTGAAAAGCAAAACTAGCAATATCCAATGGCAGACTGAACGTACAAGTCAACCTTTCCGAATGGCAGCGAAAAAGTTCTGAAGATTGTACATGCAGATGTCTCTTTTATGGCCGATGTTATCTGTGCCTTCATGCAACGTCCCATGTACAGGCAGTGGCTTTAAGCTTTTGTATACAGGACAGATGTCGGGCTGTTGGGCAGAATCCAACCCATATGTAAAGAATACTGCAACACTAAATAGGAGGACATCTGTAAGATACAATCGTTGTGGCCTAAACCAGGTAATTTAATGTCAGGATATTTTTCTAAAAGTTAGCTGGGGCGGAGCTTAACCTCTTCTCTTCCAGTATCCTCTATTAAAACATATACAGTTAATCAGTTACAACACAGTCAGGACCCACTGTTGGTACATTTTCTAACACAAGCATCTATACAAATCAGTTTGATATACAAATGACATATAACTCTTTACAAAAGTCCAGCTAGCTTATGATGGCATATATTACATATCCACTGCCCTAATTTTCCTGGCATATCCGGCAATATATCACATTGTCACAATTATCAAACGTCTTCCTCCCTCCAATGAAACCACTTTGGTCTGGATATTTTATAGAACATTTTATAACTATGAATGAAAACTGTAACAGGTCTTATATGAGCCATGACATTGAGGATCCTTACCATCCTTAGGTATAACCGCTACAATATCCCCTTTCCATGTCAGTGGTAAACATTTTTGCTTTAGTATGTTTTTTTATCAACTCATCCTAGATGTACAATAGTTTACTCCTCCCCAAACTTCCAATTCACAACTAGGATACAATCCTCAATGAAAGACTTGCACACAGATTGCTTTCACATCGCTAATTAAATTTGTTTCTTATTCTTGCCTGCAACGGCTCTCCTTGATTTTCTCTAATTTTTGGTAATTCAATTCTACCCATAAACCTAATTCTCTGTTCTATTTGGTGACATCTCTGATTTGTAAGATTTATGTTACCTGTCTTACAGTTAATTCATGTCAGGCTTACTTCCCGCATCTCTAACCCTTCTATCCTCAAGTAGATCTGGTTGTGTTTTTAATGCTGCATTCTGTTTAAGTAACGGAAATATCTTACTCTCTCTCTCCTCTGTAACAAAGAAACACACTGTTCAGCTGGTTGTTGGAAACCCATTTGCTCATCTGGTTGCCCACAATTTCATGCTTTCCATAACTCAAACACGTGCTATGCCTCTTCTGGCTGTGTGAAAGTCCTTGGGTTTCCTGGGAAAAATACTAAAAGCTGCCGACTACAAAATGTTATATTTCAAGTTCTTCTCCCTGCACACAGCTTGTACTAAATAAAAAGGCCGCCCTTCTCCTTCCACTGAGACATTCCATGTTTACACATACTCTGGATCCTCCACTTAGCTTTATGTGCAGGCCTCCATAGTAGAGAATACTTTTTCTCTCAGCTGAAAGGTAAAAAAAGTGTACAAGAATTTGTTTATGCCCTATTTATCTCTTCATTTGCAGTTGCCAGGCTGTCCTGTGTGTTCTTTCCAACCTAACCTATTCTAGGTTCATCTGTGCCCATTGGAAAATCATCCCCCTTCCCCATGAAATGTAAGCAATTTTTTCAAAAATCTTTATTAAAAAAATTGTAAATAATAAAAAACAACAAAACAGATTAAAAGATGAAAAGGAAAATACCAGTAACAGAATAGTAAACAAATGGAACATCCTGATGTACAGATACATAACCATAATAATAATAAACAAAAACATTATATACAAAAGCACAAATTGTCTAGACTAATAGTAAGAATTTTCAAATGTAAGCAATTTTTACTCTCCATCCCTTCTATTATGCCAGCATGCCAAAAATTCTTCATCCTTGGTCTACCCTCTTAATCCATCTATTTATTTTCCAGGAGATCTTGGTGGGCTTCTGATCTCCTAACTTTGCCTTCAGATGCTTTCAGAACCTCATTATCACTTACTAATGATTTGTATGGCATCACAGTGTTCATTAACTTCTTCCGGAATTGCCCATCTGATATTGTTATATTGGAACCCAGCCTGGCATTCATTTTTTGCAATCCATGAAAAATAATGACCAGTAAGACTTCAACCTCTCTCTGCCCTTCTGGTTTCAATGTATCCATGTTCGCCATTGCCTTGGGAGCTGCTGAATTTAGAGGGAGCACTTTTATTTATTTATTTTTTCTTTTGTGAAAATCTTTAACTAATACATTTTTGACTAACAATTTCTTAAACACTGTGGAATTAATCAGGCTTTTCAGATGGGCTGAGTACCTTTTAGCTGAATTTAAAGGGCCGGGTAACAGACCCGAATTAATCCCTTGCTTTCCCGACTGCACCATATCAGAAGTCCGCAATACTTTATGTTCAGTGCAAGACACTGACCGACTTACATAAAGATTTAACCATGCTGAAAAATGAAGGAAGTGACTAAAGATGAACAACTGTCTCAGTGGTTGTAGGAAAGACACCACTACTGAGTGAAATACTTCCAAGTTACATGCTACTTCTATCAATCTTTTGAGGAGTGCAGCAACTCTTATATTACCTCCTTTTTAAGGAAAAGCAGCAGGACTGTATTTGCAATAACGCCTTTAGCCTATGAATGTCAGAGCAGGCAAAAAGTGAATGTCCCAGACAAGTGCCAAGCTGCTTACACTGTTACAGAATCTGAACAGCTACTGCAGAAGTCATGCCTATGAGAATCACTAATGTAGTTTTTCCATTGATGCAAAAAAATACTTAAAAGCTCTGGCATAAAGTGTGGCTTACAGCATAACCAAACTGCTTTAAAGCCCAGTATGCTAAATATAGTAAAGACTCATCAGCAATGTCCCAATGCTCTGACTCAACAGTTTACATTGCTATAGTCTTGCATACTGGATGGCATTCTTAGTATGGCTCATCTGGAAGAGGTACATGTAGGTGTGCTCCTAGCTTTCAGAAAATAAAGTTGTCCCTGTTACATTTTTCACAATATGGCATCAAAAGATGATGCTGAAGCATTCCTGCATCTGACGTTTTAGCAGGCAACTAAATGAGGGGGTATTCAATGAGTAACACAGTCTGACTAGTGGCCTTATTTGTCAAAGAAATTCTGAAGGCATACCCAGACTTCTCACTTGACCTTGCCCAATAAAAACAAGTCACTGAAGGCTGAAATCCTCAGCACTTCTAGTTGGAAAAGTCCACATACCAAAGATGCATAAGATCCCCAATGCATGACTTATTATATCTGCCAGGAAGTGGTTGTAGCCCCAAAACAACTTAGATGCTCACACGCTGTAATTCTGCAGAAACTATTCAAAGTTGTCAGAAGATGTATAACTCAGGCTGTTGGTATTTACCAAAAGAGTACTTTAATGAGAAGAAATGACTAAACCTGTGGCACATACTACTTGAATGTAGTGGCAGGGAAGACAACCAATACATTTGTTTCTCAAGTGTTATAAGTGCAATGAAGAATATTATCTGTTCAAAGGATAGAGCAGTTTCTCTTTTAGCTGATTTTCAACGGAACCACATTTGATGGACTACAATTGGGCTCACCCTCTTTCTCATTAAGATTTGTCACTTTTCTCTCCAAAGTTTTCATGCTCAAAGGTTAGTGCACCCTAAGCCAGTGCATTTAGTGATGTCATATCCATATTAAGAAACTGCACCTAGGTCATGCACTCAGCTGTTTACCTCTAACAAACAAGCAAGCACAGAAAAGATTTAATACACTATTAAACAAGCAAGTCATACCTGCACAGCTTACAGGGAACTACAACAGCTACAGCTAAATGGAGAGGCCATCAAAGGATACTATGTGAGTACATACAGGATCTACTAATAAGGGTTCCATTATAAATTATCTGATATGCTAAAACCATACTTATTACACCAAATATTGTAAACTCTACTTGGTGAGTCTTACTGCTTGGAATTCTGTGCAGTCATAATCAAACAGGATCTAAGTAGAGAATGACAAAATGGGAAAAACATTTGGAAGCCTAACTTGAAGTTCCAAAGAAGGTCTCACTCTAGGAGTCAAAGAACAGACAATAATGTTTGGTGAAGGTGTTAAAAGACAACAAACATGCTTGTGTTCAATGGAAAAATGTTTGACACAAGCACTAGAAGCAACAATACCTCTAGTGCAATAGGCCTCTGGCTACAGCATTTTTCAAAAGGTGAACTGTCAGATGGTCAAAAATAATATAGAGGTGAATCTGCTTAGTAGTATGTGCTTGATGTCTGCGTCAGGAGCAAAAGAGATAAGCCATTTAATTTTCCTAAATGCATACATAGACGGATGGACACCACACACTTTAGGTAAAACCCAAGCAGCTACTTAAAGTCAAACGTGTGAAAGGCTCTTTTGCAGATGGCTCCCATCCCCCAACAAAAAAAGATGGAAACAGGGAGATGAAAGGATTACAGGTTAAGCTGTTACTTTTAGGAGGAAATGTGGGTTTACTCCTCTGAAAAAAAACAACTAATGGCATGCAACATCAAGATACTGTAGCAGAACTGATGGCCACATGGGAAAGCATTTTCTAAAACAGAAACTTCTATGCAGACGAACAACTAGGTTCAGACTATGATCAACAACATGGCATATCCCCAAGTTCAAATCCCAGAGGGGAATGGAATCTTCAAAGGTGAATAAAGATGCTGAATTTCTTAAAGAACTGCTTGACCAGTTTTTGTTGGTCCACAATTCTGCTCTCCATTTGGTCAAGATGGGATGATACATGCTACCAATAGTTTGGAATAGCTGAAGTTCAGACTGTAGACATGCCTTAGCTTAGGATTATCTGCAAATTGACAGACATGAGTGGTTTGGGGGACATTTCTGCTCAAATGGAGAAACATTTTAATGTGGCGGTGTGTATCTATTAAGGAAAAGGCTTCCTGAGAGATACAGTCACTTCTCACATCTCATCCAGAAGGTCCAGCGGGATCAGAGGATCTGCAGTCAGAAGCTGAGACAGCCAGTTGACGGTGGATGCCTGGTTAAAAATGGGAGAATTTCCTCTATTGCTGGGAACCTAAGGATCTAAAACAAACCTTTCCTGTTTACCTTAGTTTTAGTGTCTTAATTTGCAATGAGGAGTGTAATTAGATTCTACTGGAATCAATCTTTACTGGAAAGAAAGCAGATTTAGCACAAACTCCATTTAACATGCTGTACCAAGCACACGAGAGAGAGAAACAAATGGTTTACTAAGAAAACAGGTTCTAACAGTCTGGAATGTACCACTTCTGGAAGATGCATATCAGACCAGACTGACGGATCTGCAACAACAGAAGAAGGCTGGAGGTGAAAGTTTATCAGCATGTTCATTACGCCTGGATATGAACTGCTGAGTATGTGATGCTTCCTTCTAAGGCCAAATGCATCACTCTTCTGCATAATGGTACACAACTTCATATGCCTTTACTCATTTAGGTAGCAAGCAATGTACTGCAAAAGGAAGGGTACAGAATCAGATTCCTCTTCATTTCCCTTTAGACCAAGAAAACTGAATGCAACTCCTAATTATTAAAGTAGAGCCTTTCTTCCAGGAAGGACAACCACTTCTACACCATGGAGAAAACCAAGGTGAGATCTCCATCACTCCAGTGCAACATACCGATAACATAACCAGAGACAGAAGAAGCAGCACAAATGGCAAACCCACGTGAAGGTTAGTGTGCACTGCCCACTACTGCAGAGCCTGGCAATAGAAGTCTGATACCAGGAAGAGAGGGAAGTACATGGTGGCTCTGCAGTAACTGGCGCCTCACAGCTCAATGCAATACTTGCATCCTCAGGCATGCAAATGACACTGTGAAGATGGTTGCAGCCATTAATTCCAAGAGAAATGTGAGAGTCTAGGGCTGCACAGTTCACTGTATCCTTACCCAGGCTGCCAAAGTTCTTGCTTTTGTGGACTCTCTCCACAAGAAAGAATGATGGGAAGTGTCCAGTTTTGAACCAATGAAGTCAATCTTCTGAGATGACGTAGACATGACTTCTCCCAGTTTAAGGTCAGCACCATGGTCTGCAGTCACGACAGTAACAATTTCCAGTGAAAAATCACAGAAGACCCTTGAAAAAGCCAACAGAAATCACTTGTCAAAAGAGTGGAGCAACCTGAGCTCCTTCTTCAAGACTTTAGCAAATACCTTGTTAAACAATCTAACTGTATTATAAAGTTTAAATGGCACTTTATAATGAAGCAGGTGTCCACCAAGAGCAAACCAAAAGAATCGCCTGTGAAGACCCCAGAAAATTATCTAGCAGAGATCATTCATCATGTCCATTCACAGTACCCAAGTACCCTATAAGAGTCACAACAATATGGATGTACCAAACGTGCTCTATGATTCACAGAGCAAGGGAGAAAGATCTACAATCCCTTTTAGAACCAGGATGAGGCAGGAGTAGAATTTTTGGACTTGTTATAAAGGAAGGACAGTCTCTACAGCCCCTCTGACCAACAAGGTGTGGACCTGACCCAAGAGGTCTACAGAAACAGCCTGACATCTGATCAGAGTTTTTTGGGGAAACATTAAAGACCTCTAAGACAAGAATATACATGGTCAGTGCTAGAACATACCCAAATTATGCAATGCCATTCAAATAAGAGGCAAACTCAGATACCCACTAAGTGTCACTCCCATATAAACATAGACTGCAACTAGTGAATTTATCCTCCTGATGACTTGGAAGGCAGTGGTGGTGGCAAGTGTAATGGCCAAAGGCACTTCTTAGTCTGTAAACAAAAAAAACTTCTTTGGGAATTCATTACACGAAGTAGAAGTAGCTGAAGGCACTACAAGGAAGTCCTCCACTATTAAGATGGCATCTATCGAGTCCTGAGATGGATGTCTAAATATCCTCCCCCCCCCCCCTTATCAAAGGAGAGTCTTAGCTACACTACCTTAGCTGCTTGGCCAGGCAACAAAACCTCAGCCTGTGACCCTAGTATTATATTTATACAATCAAAATTACATGAAGCCATATAGAATCCCACATTGGATATCAGAGTCCTAAACTACATATTCTTTCAGTGCAGAGTCAAAGAAGGAGGAAGCCTTACAGTAACAAATTCACTAGGAAAGACTGAAATTTTGACTGGTGTGATGAACAGTTGAGGGCTCTAAGCTTCAATGTGATGGAGGAGAAGCTATGTTTTCCACCATGTCCAGCACTTTAGACTGCTCATCTAATGACAAGGTAGCAAAATGCCGTGGTTTCTGGATTCCATGCTTGAAAAAGGATTCAAATAGGAGTAAGCACCACTGTTGCCTGGTTAGGATCACAGTCCATTTAGCTGGACATATTTCCAAAAGCAGTCACTTTCCTGGGAGTCAAAGCACAGTATGTGTGCTTCCAGGTTATAGTACTGCATCCTTATGACCACAGCTTCACAGGAAGGATGATGCAAAGCTCTTCTTTCGCCCTCCTCAGAGACTCATTTAGATGGTTCCGGGGTGAGGAAGCAATAGGAGTTATAAGCCAATCTACAGGCAACTAAGCAAGCCTCAATATTTCCCCAATGGAGGAGTCATTTGGGTGGAGCAAAAGGGTTGGGAGGGATCACTGTCCCCAAGAGTTAGAAAGGATGGCCTTTTGGTACTCAAACTCCTCATAGTCCAGCAGCTACAAAAGGGACAAGCTCCTATATAGTTGGTATGTGTGAAGTCAAGCATGTGGCAAGAATCTGTCAGGTACCGGGCAACAGGGAACCAGCACATGAGAGCATGAAAGGCCAACAACAAGCCCTGCTTTGTCATTAGACCATGTCCCCAATGGGCAAGTTTCATATTTGTGTGGACAGGTTCAACAGTCTTCAAATATCTGCATTAAGTCAACAACCTGAACTGTGACATGATTTAGTGGAGCTGTTTTACCTGGCTCAACAAACTCCGATAGGTCTGCTGGGAGGACAAACTTGAAGAGAAGACTCCTTTGTAGAGGGTTATGACCACTGAGTTGCAGCAGGGCATCACAAGAGATGCTCCTTGGGATCAGACAACTCAAATGCAGGAAGGGCAGTGTCTACAGTAAAAGAAAATGCTTTCACCCATGATTAAAGCTATGGGACTTCCTCCTCCAGACCACAATATCAGCCATCAAAATGGAAAACAGAAAGGAGATTGAGACTTTGCTAGTTCAGAATGAGGTTGTCATTACTGGGGGCCAGGCAACTATTTCTAATACAGATTTGCCTCCAGAAGGGCTGGACAGAGGCAAACATTTTGTACTTTTCTGGCCTGTTGATTGTGATACATCACAAATCAAGGGCTGCCTATGGAGCCTTTCCCCAGATCCCAGCATGCTGAACTTTTAGCAGCTGCATTAACTTTGGACACTTGCAGGTGGCCAGGCTAAATCACCAGCACTTACAGTCCTTTCCACTGTGTTCCTTTTCCAGGAAGTACTGAAAAATAATGCCAGTGTAGGGGGTGCCAGGCTTGTCTGCAAAACATTCATGACAGATATTCATTTCTGATATCATTAGTGTTCTACTGTAGTGATTCTCCTTGGCAGGTCAAAATGCCAGTGTACTATGGATTTCCCCTTTCTCTGCAAAAGTGCAACCCTGGAGTTGTACAAGTAGCAGGAGTGTGGGGGTGTTCCTGTGAAAATACTGTGTGTGTGTTGTAGTTTTGAATGTTGTTCTCATTTGGGAAACTTCATAATTTATGATGGCATCTGGGTAAGGCAGACACTGAAAAGTTTCTGCTGTTTTAGGCATCAAAAATGAAAACTTTTCACAAAAGAAATCGAGAACTGAGATGAGAACCACATAATAAGCAAATAAAAATTGACAGGATCAAGGGTGGTATCCTCTCCTGGGATATACATATCATAGCATGTAAAGGCAAACACATGCCATCCTGAACACTGAAGTCTCAAAATAAAATGCCAAAGTGGAATAGATGAAACGATGAACCCAAATTTAAACTCAACAAGGAGGGTCTTCATTCCTAGAGCTGCCTTCTAAAACAGCAACCTATGGACTGCAGTGGAGAGATTATCAATTTGTTTGTGATACTACACATAACTTACCCATACCTGAAAAATTGGTTTGCTAATACACTTAATGTGCTATAACTATAAAATGATTGTACTGTCATTAAAACTACCCAATCAAAGGTGAATATAGAAATTTAAAACATGTTAGCTGAAAGGGGGCAGAGGCACTCAGACTTTGGTAGTATACTGATGTTGGTCTCCTATGAGTTGGTTAGCAAGGACTTGTTTAAATTACCTTCAGAAGATGAATATCATGTACATGTATGGGGACAGAAAAGAATATTCTACTGAAAAATGTAAATGTAAGAGATAACCATAAATGTGCTTCTCCTGCATGCCTACAACCACCCTTCTTTCAGATCACAACAGAGATATTACAGGCCACTGAAATTAAAATACTTCGAGTTATTCACTCGTCCAAAAGTATCAAACATCAGTGTCTTACAATCCAGGAGGTCAAACTGTTGCCAGTTACAAGAGCTACCATACCTTATTAAAGCTAACTTTTCAGCTGCAAAAAGAAAGCTACTTCCACACCGAACCCCACCACCACCACACACTCACAAACTCACACTAATATGCAGGCTCAGGATTTGAGACATCATCTTTCATCTCAGACCAGGAAGGCTTTCAGCTAGTAAGATAGATACTTTTTTAACCATTTGTGAAAAAGGCCTTTTCAAAGACAGCACCAGCTTCCTGGGATTCCATAACAGCTGTAATTACCAAGCAAGGCAAATTATCAATTTTCAAAAAAGTTAAAGCTCCACTATCACCAATTAATTCTAAAATAAATGAGTTAGAAACAGCAGTTACAATTACTTCTACAGTAAATCCAAGATTATTTTTGAATCCTGTTTTACAATATAAGTAAACATGTATGTAACAAATGTATGGTCTATTATGATGCCATACTTCACCATGGTTACATTTATTTTCCTAAAAAACATTACTAAATTTTAAACTTCAACACGAGTTCACAAACATTAATAAAAAAACAAAACAATGCAGTATACTTAGGTTTTCTCTAACAATTTTAACACTTTTCATTAACTCTAGCATTACACAAATCACACAATTCTTGGCTTCCTTTACACCTTCACGTCTCCTCCTGAGCATTAGTCTGCATGTATTGCTTCCAGAAATTAATATTTTTCCTTTCCTTTCCCATAAGACTTTGCCTGATGGCTTCTATACTGACATCTAATCAGGCCATTTGTTCAATGAGTGGGGAAAGGGTCAAGTAATCCAGGTTTGGGCAAGAGTCCTCCAAGCCCATTTATTTCTGAAAAGAAAGCCCTATCATCTCATTTGCTCCAGTTGTGGTGAGGGTCTAATGGTAGGGAGTGGGACGGCTTACAGGTCCTATATGATGACCTCCTCTCTACCATTTGGCAGCTCCCTGAATAATGCTACATGCTGCTAACACAAGGAATATATTTCTGCATGCTGAATCTTCTGGAACATGCCATCATGCACACTGTCAGTGTGCGCTCAACAGCATAACACACACTGCCCTTCCAGTCTGACTCATGTAGTGAGTTAGAGTAGCATCCTCCCTCTACAGGATGGGAGAACTAGAAGTCGCTGCCCACAAATACCATTTCTTCCTACTGGAATTTGCTCCTTTCCTTTACTAAAGATCCCAACCTCTAATTTTATCACCTTCTTTGCAATACCCAAAACATCCATTTGTGTAAGTTTAGATCTCCATTTTCTATACATTGCTTTTACCTCACCCTGCTATAACAACATTATATTTAAGGCCGTATTATGCCTAGGCAATTGAGATGCTACTATAGACCAGTTAGAAAGAATCATTTCCTTACTTATCATTTCTCAAGCCAACATTTCTGCCTAAAAATCTGTAAGGAATGTTTTTAAATCTGCCATCTCTTTACATACTTACATAGTTGTTTCCCAGTTTCCTGTCTCTACCCCATCACGTCTTCAATATTTGCTTTCTACCTGTGGAAAATAGCCTCTGAAGTCTACCTTTGCAAACACTTTCAAGCAGAAAATCTTGTGTAGTTGAGAGCCCTACAGATTGCTTTCTATTGTTCCTTTACAAATTGCCATTCTATTCTCTTTTCCCAATCTTTTCTAACCTTCTCTGATGGATTATTTTAGTTATCATGCAATATTTTATATATCTTATTAATTATCCATTTAGCAGCATATTCTGTTCTAGATTAAACTAAAAAAACTCACTGGGGAGGTCTTTCACTTACCACTTATCCCATTTAACTTTATTTAAACTCCTATCAGTCTCTGGTTAAGGCAATCTCTCATGTGCAGCCCAAATTCTTATTTTGCTATATATACAGTGGTTCTTTTGCTACTTTCTTCCAGTAAATTGCAGCCCTCTCTTGCTTATTTTCTATACCATTATTTCCATACATTCTTTATTGGTAAAATCTCCTTATGAATATAATATTATGCACAATTGTTACTATTCTCCTTAAGCACCTCCATGTAAGTTAAAGCCCCTATATATAGCACAAGCAGAAAACTATAATTCAAAGTGGGAAGGGGTGATGCTGAAACAGGGAAGAAGCTCAAGAAACAAGAACAGACTGGGATTTTGGATGCAGGCCTTTACTTACAGAATATTATACCCATAAAGTAGCAGAAAGTGTTCTAAGAACTAAACCAACATGGGAATGGGGAAAAAGAGATTATGTCACTAGGAATGACTGTAATTAGGGATCCAAGCAAGAGGGGGCTCGAATTTATTGGAGGAAACTTGCAAAGGAACCAAGGTATTGGGAGCAAATAACTTACAAGGGAAAAGTAATAGAATGGGAAGATGCCAGGAAATTATTTGGACTGCAGGTTAGAGACTGCCTTCCCTATCAAGGACTGATAAAATGGAATACTTAGTACAGCATATAAAATATTACATGATAACTAAAAGATTCTCAGAGGAGGTTGGAAAGGATTGGAAACAGAGATTGGATAAGCAATTCACAAAGAAACAATAGCAGAATATATGTATGTCTCCCAAAATGCAAAAAAAAAAAAATCTAGATGATTTAGAATTTTTTGCTTGGAAATGTTCACATAGATATTTTATACCCCAAGTAGACTCCAGAGAATTTAACCTCATATAGACATCAAATGCTGGAGGTGTGACAGGGAAGAAAGAGGAACTTGGGAACATATTTTCTGACAGTGTGGTGGGTTGGTGGATTTTAAGGATTCCCTTAGGGGTGCACTGTTGGAGATGCTGGGTGGGCGGATTGGTGTGACAAGGGAGATGATTTTTCTGAGCTATGATACAGAATCGGAATTGCCAGAATGTTGTAAGGCATTGCTGTGTCTAATTATGGTGGCTGCCAAAAAAAGACACTGCTATAAAGTAGAACTCAAAATCTAAACCATCTAAATTAGAAGTAGTGAATATAGTAACAGAGATAAAACAACTGGAATTGAGATCTTCACAAAAGGGTAGCAGCAAACTAAATAGAAAAAAAACAGAAATTTTGGGAACAATATGTACAAGGGAGGAATGAGGTTTAAAAGAAGACAGGACTTAAATGAGCTATGTAATGTTTGACTGAAAAAGACTGGGTAGATTATAACTGATGTATAATGTTTGCAACTGGGAGTATGTCAGTATAGTGTGCGATGTAAAATGCTTGCAACTAGGATCGTGTCAGTGTGGTTTGTTTTCATTTATATAAATGTAGGACTGCTTATGTCATAAGTGACGGTTTAATAAGGCTGTTTCTTGTTAAAAAGAGGGGGCAATAATTTAATAATTTATGTAATGTTGCTTAAGTTACATGATATATAGCAATATATGTGAAGTATAATATTTGTTAATGTTAATTTAACGCAGTTTGATTAAATTTTTATAAATGTAAATTTGCCTGTCACAAGTGATAATTCAATAAAGGTGTTGAAAAAAAGAACTTGCATGCAAAATCATAATCTCTTTACCTCTCAAACTCCCCCCTCCCCCACCAATTTCATCATTATCCTTCTTCACTTTGATTTATAACCTTTTGCTTGAGTTATGTAAGGTGAGCCTTAAATGAGCAGCTTTAAATCACCCCTACAAAGCAGGCAACATAACTCAGCTTGTTTTGGGGGAGAATCAACTTACTTCGTTTAACTCTTGCTATTTTTCCCTACAAGTATTTATTTAGTTATTTATTTATTGCATTTGTTTACCGGGAAAGTCCACTGGGCCTCAGAAGAGCCCATTTTCAGTTGAGGCCCGGGGAGAAAAGTTCCACATATAGTTACACAGACATATAGTTACAGACAGATAAAGTATTAACACATTGTATACAGTATAAAATGCAGTAGTATTGCATACTTAAAGCATAATTATACAAGATATGTTAGAATACATAGAATCATTTGAATAAATAGAGTTATTTTTACTTAGGTGCATGCGAAAGTGGAAAAGTATATCAGAGTAAGTGAGATGCAAGTAGAGAGAGAGTTGAGAGTAGTACAGAGAAAAAGAGAGACTGAGGCAGAAGGGTTAAAGTGGGGATAGTAGAGGGTAAAGTGACAGCAGAAGGAGTAGATTTGAAAAGGAAAATGTGGGGTGGGCTAGTTATACTGTGGGAGAGAGTAAGTATTCTGAGAAAGGTTAGGTTATGGGGTAGACTACAGGGGTGCAGGTACATATCCATTGTGAGGAGAGATGCAGTTTAAGGGATTTTTTTGAAATTGGTATGAGTGCTGACAGTTCTGAGTGAGGCAGAGAGGTTGTTCCATACTTTGGAGACAGCATGAGAGTATAGCATTTGTCTGGCTGAGAGCTTAGATATATCAATATTCAACAGCATTTTATTTTCAGATCTTAAGACTCATTTTGCTTGGCATGCACTCAGAATGTGGGAGAGGGCTGGGCAGGCTTCTGGATTGTAGATAAGTTTAAGGGCAATAATTATTTGCGCATAAGTGAGTTGATGAGGGATCTCCAGCCAATTTAGTTGGTGTAGTGAGGAGTAGTTTGCATTTGTGGCAAATTTTGCTATAGCATGAGTTGAGTTTTGGTTTTAGGCAGGACTGGATGTTGGTGAGGATGGGGCTCCATATTAAAGAGTTGGAAGTAGGAAAGATAAGGTAAGGGACTTTTTTGCTGAGTTACAGAGGAAATAGTTGTTCCTGTAAAGGGCTCCCAGTTTTTTAATGTTTTTTTTTTGATGTTACTGTTGATATGGAGGTCAAAAGTTAAGTTATCATCGATGATGACACCGAGTAATTTGGTACTAGGAATGACATCCATAATAGTACTATTTTGTGACTGGATAAAGAGTTTAGATTTGTCAATTTGACTGGATTTTTTGAGGGCAAATATTAGGAGTTTAGTTTTGGGATTAAGTGCGAGATGGTTTTGTGACATCCAGGATTCAGTTATGGTGAATGTTTTTTATTCAAATGTGTCATCCAAGACTCCATCTCATAAAAACATACTTAACCTGTATAAAAGACAAAAGGGGACCAAAATATTTTAACTGCTTGCAGCTTATCATCCATAACTAAGAGCTTCCAATTTCTTAATTTTTGTATTTTCTGTTTAGTTTCTTCCCACATATCCTTAGCTGCCATAACATAATTATTTTTCACCTAAAGACTTCATTGTGTGACTCCACATGTATAGGTATTGCTGAACCAATTAATGTGTGGCTGCACAGTTAACAACTATAACTTTTTCCCCTTCATTTGTGTTATATCCCAAAAATATATGAAACTGTTTCAAATTGTTCCCAAACAACGTCATTTTTCTGATTTATCAAGGTCAAATATCGTGTGCAAATAATGCTACCTTTTTTAATATGCCACACCAGGTGTCCCCTTGAATGTATGAATGTCTTTATTTTCTTTGCTAAGCAATCTAAATGTAAATCAATCCACAGAGGGGAAAAGGACAGTCCTTCTTGGTTCCTCTGTTCAAACCCAGCTCATCAGAGAGGAACCCTCCCACCTTAATTCTTGCCTGTGACCTTTCTAGATCCTTTTTATTAACCCTATATTGCAAAGGAACAATATCTGAAAAGTGATCACAACAGCCATAAGATGTCTAGCCATATTTACCTTTAAATAAATGCATTCAGAAGTCCTTGCCAGCCATTATAAGCTCTTAATAGTGCTCATCTCCTAAACTAAGCAGGGACATACATAACCCTGGTATAAATGTATCTTCCCATCCAATTATTAAAACTAGCCTTAAAGGAAGACAAAACAGTACTTTGCCTAATTAGCAATGGTAACTTATTCCATAGGCTGGGAATATATGGAGTTGGGAAACTAGCCTTCCAGCAAGTCTTATTTATTTCTGGGGTACATTTAGATCCCTAGTACGGGTGTCTGTACAGCTACTGGTTTTGCAAAGAAGCAGTGAAATAAAACTGGGTCTCATGGCTCAAAATGTGAGATAGGTCATCTCAGGGGAACCTGTAGGCTACTATGTATAAGAAGGGTTGTGCAAATCTCTCTGGAGAGCTAAAGGATTTAAAGCCTTTTATTTTCTCGGTTAAAAATCTTTGAGGTCCTTATGGTTGAGAGATATGCTTGGATTTTTACATATCAAAAGGGGCAATGTATTTGATGATGGGCTTGGCAATGAAAAAGTACACTGGTAAGAGGACTTCTTTAGGTTTTGAGGACATTCCTTTGGAAATGAACAAGGCAAGGCAGATTTCTTGATTATGGTATAAGTTTATATTACTTCATCGAGTTTTTGGAAGCTTAAAATTTATTTGGATAATACCATATGACAGAGTTCCAAAAAATAAAAAATCTACATTTTTGCAGGGGGGCAAGCACCCCACCCTGCGCTCCCCCCACTCCTCCTTGAAATTATAAATACCAACTCTGTGATTGCACTACAGTGGGGAAAAGGGTAAATTCTCTGAACCCCATTGTACTGCAATCTACACAGAACTGCTTCAAAGTGAGATTAACTCTTTTCCCCACTGTAGTGCAATCTCAGAGTTGGTATATATAATTTGCAGGGGGTGTTGGGGGCACAGTTCCCAGCATGGGGGGTGTAGAAGGCTTGCCCCCTGAAAAAACATAGATTGTTTTTAGTTTTTGAAAACGTGATCATATAGTTTTGACCATATGTATTTTGAGTTTCTGAAAATTCGATGAGGTAATATAAACCCAATATACACATGATGATCAAATAAGAAAGAGACAGAAAAAAAGATAAGGTCCCCATAACTTTTCAGGATCATATGACTATCTCTCTGAAGAAGAGTACAAATTCTACCATAGCAGGTAGTAGCAGCTGTTTTGCTAAATGCCACTAGGCTATACACTTTTTGCGTTTAGCTTGACACCATTTTCAATATATTCGGTATGTGCATATTCCATACAATCATAGGAAGTTACTAGGCTAATGGCCCTAGGGCCCTTACAAGCCTAGCCAAGTTCTGTCCTTGTTTCCACAATCAGCACCTATTGCCCCTGTCCAAGAGAGAGAGACACAAGTGGTACCCTCAGGGTGAATTTACAGTTACCCATCCAATTGTCAGACTGCACAGGGACAAAGAGGTGCTCTGCTTCACATGAACTGGGATCTTTTCCACAGGTGTGGTAACCTCTGGGAGACAAATCTGTCCCTCCAGCAGGTTCTATTAATGTCACATACCTGGGTTAAGGTCTTTAGAGCGAGTAACCTGTGAGACCCTGGACTTAAGGATATGCAGCATTTCCAATAAAGCAGTGTCAGAGATTGCTTTATACACACGGCAGAGATCGCCTCTGAGTAGTCTGTATGAAACAGAGTAAAGTGACAGTGATTTCAGTTGATCCACATAACAGAGATGCTGAAGACCTTGAATTCTCCT
Organism: Protopterus annectens; assembly: GCF_019279795.1. Taxonomy (NCBI): domain Eukaryota; kingdom Metazoa; phylum Chordata; order Ceratodontiformes; family Protopteridae; genus Protopterus; species Protopterus annectens. Next base: position 1,226,684,858 of record NC_056744.1, read on the forward strand.
TGAGAAGAACCTTTGTGTTCTCTACAGTTGCTGCAGGTGCTTGGAAAGGTACACACCAAAAGGGCCACTGTACTCAATTATTGGCCTGATGAGGGAAGAGTACAGGGAGGTTATAACTTCTTTTTTTTTTGGAGGCAATGCCCTTACTTATGAGATGAGTAATATAGAATGCCCTTCTTACCACTGTGGAAACATGGTGATCAAACGTAAGGTTGCTGTCAACCTCTGTGCCCAGGTCTCTCACCACTGTGTGTGTGCTTAGGGTGTTCCTATTGATGTGGTAGTTATCCAGAAAATCACTCTTACCAAAAGGGATGATAATACATTTTTTGCATTGAGTTTAAGGCCGTGACTTTGGCACCAATCATTTGTTTGCAAAGACTCTCTTGTCAGATGTTGACATTCTTTGGGGATTCTATGACCACTCCCAGTTTGTAGAAGCCAGCAAACTTTGTCAGCCACAGACCTTTACTTTTTTCTTGTACATCACAAAATTAGATTCTGAACAGCAGACATCCCAGGACTGATCCCTGTGGAACAACACTGGTCACGGGTCTGCTGTTGGAGGTGGATTCCCCTATTTTGATTGTATGAGCTTTATCGGTGAGCCAGTTAGTGACCCACCTAACAATATGAGGGTTGATACCTAGCTGGGTGAGTTTACCAATAATGCCTTAAGTGGGGAATAATGTCAAAATCCTTGGCCAAGTCCAGGTAGGCTGTATGCACAGTTTTCCCCTCTTCCAGGGCTCTGGTGACTGTCTCGAAGAAGTCAACCAGGTTTAACAGGCATGATCTCCCTTTGACAAATCTAAACAGGGTAGGGTGAAGTGTTTGGAGATTACCTATATCTTTTGTTGATAAGGTCCATGATGCTTCGCTCCATGGCCTTCCAGATAAGGTTAGGCAGGCTAATAGGTCTATGGTTCCTGGGGTCAGTGGAAGCACCACCTTTGTGCAAGGGGATAACCGTAGCAGTTTTCCATTCAGCTGGGATGAAGTTGGTTCTTAGTCTATGATTGAAAAGAGTGCCGCAATTGTTTTACTAGTTCTTGATGGAGCCCATGTAGGACGTAGCCTGGGATGTCATCAGGTCCCACAGATGCTGTGATTTTTGGCCTTACAGAGGGCATATATGACCTACTCTCTAGAGATACAAGGTGGAGGTTAGGTGGAAGGAATGTCATGGAGTATGTGTGGTAGGGACAGTGGAGTGAAGTTTTCACAGATCCTGTCAGCTAACAGGTTTGCTATGTCCACCGGCTCAGCGTATGTGGTATCATTAACTACCAGCTCAGAGTAAATCTAGGTCTTACATTTTAGGCTATGGATGTAACTAAAGAATGCCTTATGGTTGTCCTTAGTTGAGGAAACTACTTTGGATTTGTAGTTTGCTTTGGAGGACTTCACAAAAAGTCATATTTGCTTGTTTAAGCTAAGGAGGGAGTGTTTTCAGTTTAGTGTACAGTCCTTCTTACTTTGGACAACAATGTCTTCTTTCCTCTTATTGTAAAGCCTGTTAATGGCAATTACCCATCAAGCAGGTTTCATTGAGGAGCTTGTTTTGGTCCTATCAAAGCCACATCAATGCAGTTATACAGGTGTTTGTAAAAAGCACTGGTGTAGGATTCGGCATAGTTGCCAGCTCCATCTGAGGAGGAAGGTGCAGTGAAGCTATTTATACCATCCCTCTGAAGGATATAAACTGCTTTGAAGAAGTTTTTTGGTTTAGTTGCTGCTAGGGGGAGTCAAGTATGATAGTTGCATCGAATGAGACTGATTTGTGGTCAGATCTGACAAAGGATGACCTCACGGTGGGGGGGGGGGGGGGCGCTACAGCGGTTCCCCATATTGGTAAGCACCAGATCCAGGATGTTGTCACCCCTAGTTGGGGGTGTCCACCAGCTTGTCCAGGGCATTGGAGTTAATGAACAGGAGAAACCTTTGGGCAAGTGAGTTTGAGCATGAGTAATTTACCCAGTCAATAGATGGGTAATTAAAATCACCAAGAACTATGTGGTTTGGATGTATCTTGATGGATTCCAGCAGATCCAAGTGGGCAGAGTGGGTGTCCTCATTACTGGAGGGGATCCTGTAGCTGGCAATGACTTGAATAGGTGTCCTGTTAACAAGTTACTTGCACCTGAAGTGTCTCCAGGTAATCATACTGTTTAACTAATCTGGAGATGTATTTATTTTTAATGAATATTGATACACTGCCTCCTTTAGTTTGCATGCCTTCCAGTTTTTGTGGTCTGAACGTGTGGTAGGAGGTGTGACCTGGAATGGAGTGCTCTCTACAGCCTTGAACCAGATCTCTTAGACTGTACAGATGTCACAGTCTTCCAAGGTGGGGACTGTTTCCAGTGTGGGAAGTTTCATGCTAAGACTCCTAGCATTTAGCAGCATAATCCTGAGTTGTTGCTTGATGAAATTTTTAGGTTGGGAATTTTGTCCTTGTGACATTGCCTATAAAAGGCACTATGACGGTGGCAAGAGCCTTTGCCAGTAGCTGAAATTTCAGGGGTGACAGATGAAGACCATGTGTGGCAAAGCACTGAGGTCTATCGATCATGTCATCCCAGGCTGACAGAAACTGGATCCCCTTATAATGAAAACAGAAACTAAGCTAACTGCTGTCTTTCTTCACGTAGTCCAGGGAGGAAAATCTCAAGTCACTCACACCCAACATGTACTAAGACTGAATCATAATGGTACTTGTTGACAGACTTGAGTGCCTGCATGATCTGATGAATCCTGGCATCAGAAAGACAGCTGACCATGACTTTCTCCTTGTTCAGCCTGGTGAGGGGGACTTTTGTGCATCTGAGTATACAGTCTCCTATGATTAAGATATTTGGGTGGATGCGCGTTGCCTTATGGGTTTTGATGGTGAGACACTTGTGCTTGTGTCATTATGTGTATTGTGTATTTTGGGTGTTATGGTTGGTTTAGTATGTATGTGTTTTGGAGGTTTCTGGTGTTTAGGTAGATTTTTTGTGAGTACCTCCACATATGTTAGCCTATGTGTATGCTGAGTTTCATGAGTAGGAGTTGCAGTATGTGGGCTGACAACTCGGTCTGTACTGCTGTCTATTGCATGAGAGCTGTGATTCCAGATTCATAAAGTAGGTGCATCTCTTGCAGGTTGTACAGGAATGATTTAGAAGTAGGCGGTTGTCAGTGTACATGAGGCAGCTGCTACACTGCCACAGTAGACCCATGTCAACCAGGCTGGTAGGAGAAAAGGAGGGAAACTAGGAATATTCTTGGTTGGCTATAACAGTTGAAGAGGGAATACAACATGGGAAGGTATTAGTAGGTTTAGGCACAAAAAGCTCTGGTTTATGTAATATTTCTGAGGCTAGAGAACAGGCATCTGTAACTGGCAATCCTTCTGCTCAGTAGTGCGTGATGTGCAAACAGGCGCAACAAGCACAGACCAGTTTAAACACAGGCTTTTAAAGCAGAAGAGCAGAAAACAGCCAAAGTTCAAATCATCCAATCAAAACACCCTAAACAGTAAATCTAGCTAGATCAATCCAAACTGTACATTCCTGCCACTAGGGTACGGGGGGGGGGCCTCTCCAAACAAAAGATTAACTGTTTTACAAGCTCCAAAGGTCACAGTCATTCTTGGATCACTTGGTTTCAGTAGATGAGCAGATAACTGTGCACAGCTTGCAGTCATTAGCAGTCCGGTCTGCCACACTCTAGGATATTGGTTCAGATGTCTGCAAAATAAATACCAAACAGGATAGGACCTAGCACTGATCTTTGTGGTACTCTATACAAACAATGATGCTGCCATCATCCTACTTGTAAAATCCCAGCTGACTCTATGCAATGCTTCTTCTGCATCAAGACTCACCATAATAGTCACATTTTCTTACACTCCACTTCAGCCTAAATTACAATTGTTGTATTAAATGTTATCAAATGTTTGCCTTTTCAATGCAGAAACCACACTGGTCCATATGAGGGTAGGCCAGACTCAGGATGAGTAGATGTAGAAGGAAGTAGTAGTCCACAAAGGACATAAAAACTGACAGGCCAAAACAGAGCCATAATGATGATAGACTGGACTACTGAAGATATGGAAGAAATTATGTATTATTACTATTATGCAAGAAGTCCAGAATTTCTAGACAGAAGACATAAAAAACGATTAAGAAAGAGAAATTAGGGGAAAGAAAAATACTTGCACAGGAAAAACTATGAAAAGCTTCAAATGCAAAAATGTGTTTATTAATACAACAGATCCATGAAAAACATTACACTGACAAAGAAACTTTGGGCAACTTGAAAAAAGAAGAGACAAAGGAAGTGCAAAAATATAAAGAACAAAGCCTAGAGATATTTCAAATGTATAAAAAAGAAACATGGACATGAGAAAGAAAAACAGATCTGACATGGTATAATATTTATGCAAAGGAGAAAGCCAAACTAATCTATACAAATAAAGGCAGCCCCAAAGATATTTCAGAAGAAATACAGGCAAATGCACCCAAATATGGACAATTTCACAGTACAAAAAATAAGACCACAAAGGGAGAACACAGAACAGAAGATTAGTAAAGTAGAGTTAAACAAATAAAAGTTGAAGTTATTGAATATCTGACACGTGAAGGATTTACTGTAGAAAGTCTTAACACAAGTTACATCACAGCATGATGAAAGAATGAGTCCAAGTTAAGGAGAAACAAGTGGAGTGGTAGGCGTCTGAAGAAGAAGGAATATGGACATGGGAAAGGAAAGGTGATTTTATTTGGTGCAATTTCTATGCAAAGGAGAAAGCAAAACTAATAAATACAAAAAGCAGCACCACAAATATCTGAAGAGAGATACAGACAAAGGCATCCATATATGGAAAAGTGCACAATACAAAAAATAAGAAAACAAACAGAGAAAGCAGAAAAGAGGATTACTAATGCAGTAGTTAAAGAAATAGAAAATGAAGTCATGCATTACCTGCAAAGTGAAGGATTTAGTGTAGAAAATCCAACCCAGGTAATATCACAGCATGATGGAACAAAGACTCTAAATTAAGGAGAAAGAGGTGGAATGGGAATCACCTGATCATTTTCCACTTGAAGATGTTCTGGAGCCTTCAGTAGGAAACAAGTACAAAAGTTCAGCTGGAGTTGAACAGCAAGGGAAGGAGCAGGAAACCGTGGCAACTCTGAAGCACTCAATGTTATGGGGTGTTATAGGCCAGTGAGTTTTCATATGAAAGAGGAACGAGCTGCAGGATCCAGCTGAAGAGAATATGTCACAGGAATATGTTCTGGAACTTTCTGTAGAATGCTCGCAGGAAACACAGAGCAAAGAATATGCCATTAGTTTAGAAGAAAATGATCTAAGAGAAGAGCTGATTTAATAGAGATGGATAGACACATTAGGAAGAAAAAAACAGATAACAGAAAGTAAAAAAAGACCCAAAATGTTAGATATCTGATAAAACAGATGAACACAGATATCAAGACTATTAACGGAAGCTCATGTATAAAAGAAGTAAATAGGATATATTCCTATACAGCTAAATTAATAACATATTATCTTACCACAAAAATGCAGAGCAATAAGGGAAATAAAATGCCATCATGGAGTCATCAAATAGAGAAAACTATAAAGCAATTACGACAAGAAGTGTCATTGTTAAAAAAGTACAGAAGGGTGGAGTCAAGATGGCCAACTGAAGGCAGCTTAAGTTCAGAACTCTGTAAAATTATATAGACAGACAGGAATTTAGTCAACAATATCAACTAAACTTTATAAAATCTTGTCAATAATACTTTGTACTTCACTTGTAACAACTCTGGAAAATAATTTTGAAGAAATTCCTGTCAAATTACCTGAGACATATTAGAAACAAAATAAGCAGCACCAAATACTCTCACATGGATTCAGCACTGAAAAAGGCAATACAAATGTTAACTTCAATGCTACAAACATTGTCTATGAAAATAGATAACTTCCAGCAAAACCTAGAAAATCTTCAAGAGAACAACCAGAAGCAGACAGAAGTTTTCAAGGAACTCTTACAGTAGCACCAGAATAAAAATTCTGACATGGAAGTTGCACTAACTGATATGGATAGGAGGCTTAAAGAAGATGAGCAACATGCTAACAATCTGCTTAAACAAAACACCTGGTTAATAAATAAACATGATGATCTCGAGAACCCAAAAAGAAGGTGCAATATAAGAATTTTGGTTTCGCCGAGAAAACAAAAGGAAATGACATTACCTTTTTGGAATCTTGAAATACTGGGTTTACAAGAAGGACTTTCATATGGAACTGAAAGAGCCCATACAGCACCAGGTAAGCCAGCTTCAGCTTCCTCTTCTACATCACCAAGGTAAATTATTATAAAATTCCTCTCTTATACAGATAAAGACTAAATACTAAAAACAGCTTGGCAGAAAGCTCCATTAAAATATAACTCGAACTTTACTGACAATGATTATTCTGCAAGTATTGGAAATGAGGACAACATTTGGCCTTTTCTAAACACAAATCTTGTATCCAGCAAGAACAAAATGAATCTGTCTAATGGAACAAGAAAATTTAATAGTCTTGAACAGGCATCTGCTTATACCCCAAACAGCTACATAATCTCTATCCTTGAGGACATGGCAGTTTCCTTCTCTTTATTAAAGAGATCATCTGAGAAAACCTCTTGGACAGACTCAAAGACAAAAACTGACACTTCATCCACATCTAGTAGTAAATCTCTTAAAGCTTCTACTGATAGGTAAAACCTTTTTTGTCTTTTACTTACAAAGTTTTTCACAGATGATATGTAGCTACACACACACTATGCAAACTCCCACACTACAGTCAATAACTGTTTTTAACATTTAAAGAGTGAATAAACTATTACAACCTATAATAGTAGTTTAAAAAATGTAATAGTTATGTAACGCATATCATAAGTTATCCACAAAAGAGTTGTATAGGAAGTAAAACTGCCACAATCTCAGTCCAAAAACGTTGCCGTGAATGAATATAAATGAGTTCAAGTCCAGCACTGAATTTATAAATTCAGTGCTGGACTTGAACTCATTTATATTCATTCACGGCAACGTTTTTGGACTGAGATTGTGGCAGTTTTACTTCCTATACAACTCTTTTGTGGATTATTGGTTTTCCGGAGTTGTATCACTCCTTTTTTGGCATATCATAAGTTACTTATCCTGCTTTTTTTACTACATATTTTTTATTAGGACTGTCTGGCATTCTTACAGCATAATTACTGATTTATTTATTTCAGTGTCTCAAAAAGCACTTTTCTGAATGTTGTTGTGTCTTTCGGCTTTTCCCAGTTAGGGATTGCCAGAGCGGAACTCCGGTCCGCTAATGATTGGCAGTAGATTTTTACGTGCCGAGTTGCCGGCCCTGATGCACAACCTTCAACGAAGGTATGCCCATTCACGCATGTCTCCACACAGAAGACACTCTAGCTGAGAATTGAACAGGACAATGTCTTACTGTGAGGCGATAACGCTACCGCACTACCACCGCAGTCTGAATAGTATGCTATTTAGTACACTAAATGTATTAGTAACACAATGTTTATTAATTTAACTATCAAAAATGAGTTTATTAATGCTTTTCTGGGCAAAAACAACTAAAATTCAGTTTGCTATTGTTGTCTATGTGATTTGCATTTACTAACATGCAGGAAATTGCTGTGAACGTTTGTGACATTTATTTTAATGTTTTCTCAAGTTTACATCCTCACATTCCTTTTGAATGTTGTTACAAACAATTTTCACTCAAATTGAATTTTTTACTTACCACGAGGAGTCTTGAGATTTATTTTAAACCATGCAGTCACCATTATGAAAATAATCTCCTGGTCATTCCCTTTTAATGTAACACAAGGAAACTGAGGGGCATGCTTTCAAAGTGACACACCAGTCTCTGTTACCTTAATCTTTAGTTGTGAATGCCCAGACCAGCATAAAATTATTAGATTTATTTATTAAAGAAAAATAAGGTTGTTAACGAATAATTAGCAATTATTTAAAGGCAGTTTTATGGTTTTAATTTGAATGCTTGTTTATTGCTGGAAGGAGGCAGGAAAACAAGGTTACCTATTACAACCGCAAAAAGTACAGTTGTGTACACTTACCATAAATGTAGATGTTCGAGTGTATTCACTGTTGCAGTCATTACATTTGGGTAATCCTGCTGGCAGGTTGCCCTCAGTCGGCATGAATTCCAAAATCTTTGGTCCTGCTTTGGATGTCGTCGCCTCCTCCCTGACGTCAGGTCGTCAGGGGTATAAAAGAAGCAGCCAATGCCATTTTCTTTAGTTTTTCTTGCCCCAGATGTCAGGTGCCCCCTAAAAGGGTAGGCAAATCTATATATAAAATTACATGCAGCAAAATAAACTTTACCTTCATCCACAAGCAAATACACCATATAGGTTGTATAAATCAGAGAAGTAAAGATAGGTTCCATCAGAAGAAAAGGGGGGATGGCGGGTGGGTAACCTGGACTGCAACAGTGAATACACTCGAACATCTACATTTATGGTAAGTGTACATAACTGTACTATGTTCTTCGTGTTTCACTGTTGCAGTCATTACATTTGGGTAGATTCCCAAAGCTATGGTTGGGAGGCTACTAAACAGCATTAGGAGTGGCTATGAGACCCTGCAGAACTGCAGTGGCAAAGCCTGCCCTGGATTTAGAAAAGAGTGGCAGATGATAGTGCTTTGTAAAGGTGTGCACTGAGCTCCAAGTTGCTGCCTCCAAAATGTCCTTGGTTGGTACTCCCCTGAGAAAGGCTGCTGAAGTGGCTGCAGCTCTCTGGTGGAATGTGGCCTAATGCCCTTAGGCACTGGCTTGCCATGGTATAAGTAGCAGAAACTAATGCAGTGGCCTATCCACATTGAAATAGTCTGCTTTGAGATAGCCCTTCCTTGTAATCCTGCAGCATATGCCACTAGTAATTGCTCTGTCTTTCTGAAAACTTTGGTTCTGTTCAAGCAGAATCTCAGCTGTCTGTGTACATCCAAAGAATGCAGAAATCTTTCCCTCATGTTCTGTGGATTTGGATAAAAAGTTGGCAGATGAATGGTTTGGTTAAGAGCCACACTGACACCACTTTAGGCATAAATGTTGGGTTTGTCCTCAGGGAGACCCTGTCCAGATAAAAAATGATAAAAGGTTCCACAGCCATGAGTGCCTGTAGCTCTGAAACTCGTCTTGCAGAAGTTATTGCCAGGAGCAGAGCTGTTTTCCAAGATAAGAACTTTATACCAGCAGTAGCAGCTGGCTCAAAAGGAGGTAGGGTGAGTTTTTCCAAGACATAGTTGAGGTCCCATGCAGGCACTGGTGATCTCCTTGGAGGCCTTAAATTTTTGGCTCCTCTGAGGTACTGTCTTAATAAGGGATGAGAAAAGATTGGTGGCTCTGCATTGTAATGAGCTGAAATGGCAGAGACATGAATTTTAATAGATGAGAAAGATAGGCCTTTATCCAGCATCTCAGTTAAGTATTGTAAAATCTGAGGAATATTTGGCACAGCTGTATCCGTTCCTTGTGCCTGGTTCCAAGCACAGAATCTCTTCCATTTTCCAGCATAAGATTTTCTAGTACTAGGCCTTCTGGCTTCCAAAATGACATCCATGACAGCTTTGCTGAGAGGTGTGTTTTGCATGACTACATTATCTGCCATGCTGCCAGGTTTAGAGTCCTGAGCTGGCTGTGCAGGATCTGATTGTTTTGCTGGGACAGTAGATGCGGTATTTGAAGTAAGGTCCAAGCTGGGCATTGAGACAAGCTCCTTAATACTGGGTACCAGTGCTGGCGGGGCCAGTCTGGTGCAATCAGTATCATATTTGGATTCTCCTGTCTGACCTTTAGGAGTACCTTGGGGAGGAGAGGCAGAGGGGAAAAGGCATATACTGATAGCTTTTTCCAGCTGAAGGATAGGGCATCCACTTTCCATGCTTGTCTGTGATAAATCCTTGTGCAGAATCTCTTTAGTTGGTAGTTGTGAGGGGAGGCAAATAGATCTATGCCCGGGCATCCCCATTTCCTTGTTATCATGCTGACGACTTGTGGATCCAGCTGCCAATTGTGGGGATCCATGAGGTTTCTGCTTAGTTCGTCTGCCAGAGTATTTTTCCTTCCTGGCAGGAATTGTGCCTGCAGATGTACTTGGTAAATCAATGCTGTGTCCCACAACGTCATGGCTAGTCTGCAAAGGGGGTAAGAATGTGTGCCCTCCTGCTTGTTTATATACCACATGACCGTGGTGTTGTCTGTCTTTATCAGTACTTGTCCTGGATGAAGTAGGTCCTTGAAGGCTGTCAGGGCATTTTGAACAGCTAGCATCTCTTTTTGATTGATATGTAGATGCATTTGGTTTGAAGTCCATGTTCCCTGAATGCCATGTGGGCCCCCCCAGTCATAATCTGATGCATCCGTTGTTAGTGTCTGCCTGGCTGGAGGCAGTGTGAATGGCTGTCCCTTGTTTTGGTGACAAGCCTCTGCCCACCATCGAAACTCCTGTTGTAAGTAGGGAATGAGAGTAATTATAGTTTCCAGGCTGTGGCAATGTTGAGTCCAAACACTTTTTAGGTACCATTGAAGTTTCCTTATATGCAGTCTTGCATATGGAATTAGTAGGATGCAGGATGTCATGAAGCCCAAAGCCTGCAGACTTTTTCTTGCAGATAACTGGGCCTTTGTTGCTAACATTTTGAAATAGGTATTCAGTTGCCTTTGTTTGTCCCGCGTGAGATAAGCCATCTGGGCAGTTGTATTTATGCTTGCACCCAGGAATATTATCTCTTGAGAGGGTACTAATTTTGATTTCTTTTCATTGACTGTGTACCCTAGGCATGTTAGAAGTTTTTTTCACAAATGCCAGATGCTGTAGAAGGATGTCCTTGTTCTCTCCTTGAATTAGACAGTCATCCAAGTAAGGATATATTTGTATTCCTCTTTGTCTGCAGAATTCAATTACTGGTGTCAGGCACTTTGTAAAGACCCTGGGTGCAGTAGATAAACCAAAGGGTAGTACAGAGAATTGGTAATGCATTGAGCCAGCCTTGAATCTGAGGTATCTTCTGCATATTTGTCTGACTGGGACATGCAGGTATGCCTCTTTTAGGTCTAAAGTTACAAGCCAAGCGTTCTTGCCCAACATGGGCAGAAGCTGCTGCAAAGTCAAAATTTTGAATTTTGGTATATCCAGGAATGTGTTCAGAATCGATAGGTCCAGTATTGGCCTCCAGGCCTTGCCCTTTGTGGGTACCAAGAACAGTCTTGAGTAAAATCCTTGTCCCCGCTCTTGCTCTGGCACTTGTTGAATGGCCCTCATGTCCATGAGAGATGAGACTTGATTTTGTGCCTCTGTACATTGTTTTTTTGGCAGGTCTGGCCAGCTGTTTGCCTTTGGCAGGGTATGGAAATGGAACTTGTAGCCTTGTGACACGATATTTAGTACCCACTTGTCCTGGGTTATAATGCGCCAATTTTGAGAAAAAGTGCTAATTTTCCCCCTAAGGGTGCTGCCAGGAAATAAGTGCTTGGTGCAGGCAGGGGGAAGTCATTGGGACTGTTTCCTGTAAGGTTGTGATTTGTCTTCTCCACTTTTGGAGGTAGGAGCACCCCATTGCTTTGACCTGTATGAACCTTGCGCCTGGGATCTGCCTCTACGGCGTCTGGGTCTGCCCCTTTGAGGTCTGTCTGACACAGGAAAGGACCAATTCTTTGTTGGCCAGTGTCTACTAAACCTAGGTGGTTGTACTTGTAAGAAATCTTTGACCGTTTACATAGATTTAGCCTTGTCCTCCATTTTCTTTAATACCTCTTCTGCCTTAACACCAAACAAAGTATCATGCTGTAAAGGTGCATCTAATAATTTAACTTTAACATGATCAGGCAGATTTTGTTCCTTTAACCAAGCGTGATTACAGAACCTGTAACTGCGGCCCTGCAGGAGGCCTCTAAAGAATCAAAACCAGATTGCAAAGTGTGCTTTCCAACTTGTTCAGCTGCATGCAATATATCCTGCATTTCCTTGTTTTCAGCACATTCAGAGTTTAACATTTTCTGTTTAAGCAATGCCATGACATGTTGCTGATATTTGAGCATATGAAACTGACAGTTTAAGGCCCTTATAGTCAAGGTAGCAGATGTGTAAACCTTTTTTCCCCATCTATCCAGTGCCCTAGAATCCCTGTCAGAAGGGGTAGGGTTTTTTGCAGTGGAAGCCTTAACTCCCTTGGGACCCTGAGAAATAGTTTCTGGGTCTGCAGCAGGGTTTTTAAAAAGGAATTTATGAGAGTCAGGAACCCTGTAATATCTGTCAGGCTTAACAGGAGCTGGAGGTAAGGAGTCAGGGGTAAGGCTAGACTCCGAAAACACATCATCTACAATGTCTAACACAGGAGAGATGGCTAGTGGCTTGTGCTGAGGTAGTAACAGGAAATCCCTGAGCCTCTTTTTAGATTCTGAAAAATCTTGGCTCTCCCAGTGGAAATGCTCCCTCATGGTATGTAAGGTTTCCCCAAAAGAATAGTCCTCAGGAGGAGAAGCTGAAAGAATGGATTATTCAGCATCAGAATCCTCATAGGGGGGTAAAGAATATTCCTAATCAGAAGAAGAATCTGAAGAAATGGAAACCTGATCTGAAGATTCATAGTCAGACTCTTGCCTAGGCCTCTTATCAGGAGGGGGATGGGAACCCCTAGTCAAGGTAATCAAGTCTTCGGACATTTTGAGCATCTGTTTTTTGGGCATGGAGGCCTGTCCACGTGGCTCTTGAATTTGCTTCTTTGCCTTTGATGGAGCTTTAGTGTTTGCCTTTGAAGTCGGTTTTATGTATAGATGTTTGGGTCTGAATACACCCTCAGAAGCCTGTGCCTGCTCAGCGGCTCCAGACCCATCTGAAGGATTAGCGTCCGAGGTTCCAATACCTTGAGTTTCCAGTGGCATGGCCAACTCCACGTGGGAGTCGGTAGCGGCCTGCGACTCTAAAGTAGCGGTCGTCAGGGGCTACGAAAGCGCCTCACTGAGAACCGGCGACTGGCTTTGAAGAAGGTTCGTTGTCGGTTTTGGACCTCGGCTGTCTTTCTTTATCTTTGTGTTTTTTGTGAACTCCGGTAATCAGATGGCTTTCCAATGACATTTCTGGATAATTAAACCTGCGGCCACAGTAGTTTAAAGCAAAATCATACCGACGCTTAATAGTGCATTGGTTAAATCTAGCACAAAACCGGCAACCCAGAAAGTAATGATCAGGGCCTAGGCAAGGAATACAGTAGGAATGAAAGTCCTTATGAGGTATTTGCTTCCCACAAGAAATACAATTATTAACTTTTACTGACATCGGTTCTGGAGCAAGAAAAAGTTTCCCCAATGGGGTACTTAGCTTTATAGAAGACTTCGGAACTGAAATTCGAACTCGAAAATCTCAGAAGTCGGCCAACCGGCACTTGCGAACTGCTTCTGTTTTGGGCACCGTGCGGCAAGAAAGACTTAAGAAAATGGCGTTGGCTGCTTCTTTTATACCCCTGATGACCTGACGTCAGGGAAGGGGTGACGACAACCGACGCAGGACCCAAGACTTTGGAAATTCAGGCCAACTGAGGGCAACCTGCCAGCAGGATTACCCAAATGTAATGACTGCAACAGTGAAACATGAAGAACATCCGCAGTTATGCGAATACGGAAACATCAACACATATTAAGCGAACCGCAAAAACACCGTACATCCTGAAGTGAGAAATTGAAATGTTGACTCGTCATAGTTGGCCTTTCTCCAGTATAGCTCCTTAAGGTAAGTGTGCAATAGTTACGGACCTTAGGGTTAGGGTGCGGGTTAAGGTAAGTGCATACATAGTAATATATGTAAGCTTTAGTTTAGGGTTAGAAGTAGGGTTTTGTTAAGTGTATGTATGTGGATTATTTATTTTGTTTGGGTAGGTAGTAAGTAGCGGGCAGTGGGGTTGGTCAACAATGCCAATTCAACATTTTGAATTTTGTACTTCAGGACGTTCGGTGTTTTTGCGGTTCGCTCAATATCAGTGTTGACATTTCCATATTCGCGTAAGTGAGGTTTTACGGTTATAATATAGACCCAGAAAACAAAAGTTGTGTATAGGGCATCTATCGTATTGCAATGATACTAACTGCACTAGCAATTTCTTCTTTTAGTTAAGTATTACTGCAAGCTATTTTACTGGTGTGCTTATATTATACAATGCTCTTCTTCATTTAAATAAGTAGATCTGTATACTTTTATACTTATAAGCAAGTATGCACTAAGAGTTTAAATGATTTTACTGAAAAATTATAAGTTGCAGTGCTGACAATGATTGGAAATATATGTTTGTATGAATGTTATCCTGCAAGACTGCTCTGTGAGTGTAACTTCAATATTAGCTACTACAGCTGAGATGATTTAAACATTTGTTATAAAGTTATCTTTTGTGTGTGTGGCAACAGTTATATCATAGCATCATACACTATTGGCCTGTTAGTTCTAAGCAAGTAACAACTCATATAAACCATCACAAAGGATGTTTTAACAAATACTTATGGTCGTTCTTATTTATTTGAATTAAGTATGTTTCTAACAAGATATAATTTAAGAAGTTATAATTCATATTTCTTTTATAGAGACCTAACTATATATATATATATATATATATATATATATGTGTGTGTATATGGGTCCTCTACAGATGATCGAACTTCCAAAAGGCCGATTTTCATATGGCCGAGACCATATGATCAACTTTTGGAAGTTTAAACGCCTGCTAAAAAACAGAAATACACAAAAAAATTACCTACATATTGCTAGCAGGGGGGCAAGCTCCCTGCACCCCCTGCTATTTACCAACTCCGAGATCGCACTACAGTACAGAAAATGGAAATCTTCCTGTTCCACGCTATATGGAGTTGTCCATTCAGAAAGTTCGAACTTCCAAAAGTCTCGGGCATATGAAAGTTGGCCTTTTGGAAGCAAGATCATCTATAGAGGACCCGTGTAGGTATATGCATGTATATATATGTGTGTACGTATGTATGTGTATGTATGAGGACACATATGTATATGCATAAATAATCTCAAAGTTGCACATTAACTATTACACTAGGTTTGTATTTAATTAAGTTGATTCTAAAGTTATTGCTGCACAAAATAATCTCATTTAAATTATTTATATCTCACTGATAGCACTTGTCAGAGTTGTTAACTACGGTCATGAAGGCTAAAGAAAGCAGTCTGACAGATTGTTCTATCTCTCAGACTAGGAATCTTAAGAATTCCAGGTTTGTTGTTGGAAATTTTTTTTTTGTTACATTACTGCTTGTTTTTCAGTAATTCTTCAAATGTTTCTTCAACTTTCTGGCCCGAGAGTAAAGCATTTTACATATTGGGTACTGTCATCATAAAAACAGATCTGTCATACATCTTTACACATACCTGGGTATATTGGGGAAATAGAGTTGTCTAAATAGAAATATGATTACTTATTATTATTTTAACCTTATCTACATTTACTTATGTCCTTATTCTTAGTTTCTTTAAACGTAAATGGACTCAATAATCCAAAGAAAAGATCTATATTATTAAGGTACTTAAATGTAAATAATAAACCCCAAATAATATTCCTACAAGAAACTCATTTTAAATCAGCTGAAAAGAATGTCTGGAACCCCTATAATTACACAATACTACTCCATTCTTCATATAAAGCTAAAAAGAGAGGTGTTATGATTCTCTGGAAAAGAAGTGCTATTCACTGTCAAATTTCATATAAATATGAGGATCCTGAGGGATTAGTAACCATTATCATTATTAACAACAGAATTTGGTCACTAGTCAAACTATACTGGTTTCTAGGATTAGCTGTGTCAACTGCAAGGCATTATCTGGATTTTATTACAAATACTTATAAAGGTAATCTTATACTAGGGGGGACTTCAATTGTATTTTAGATAATCTTGACACCTAACAGTAGACCACTAAGGCTGACATCCACAGCAAAGCTATTTAAAAAAATGATCGATTCCCTTAATTTATATTACATTTTTAACTCTAAACATAATCAGTCCTTGAAATTTTCTCATACTGATAACAGGTTCAAAACCCAAACTAGGCTCAATAGAATATTAGTCTCTAATGATTTAAAGCTAAAACCTTCATTTTTCTCTATAATTCCTTGCCCAATTTCTGATCATGATTATTTCAAACTTGAAATACAGCTAGAGTTTACTAAATTAATTTCTATACCTAGAATACCTGCATATATCACCAAAATTAAAGATTTCAAACCTTGGTTATTAGAGGAATTAAAATACTTTCAAGAAGTAAACAATAGTTCTGATACTAATATAATAATGATATGGGATGCTTTACATGTCTTTATTTATGGTAGAACTGTTACCTGGTACAAGAATAAATGAAAGGAATGGGAATCTGAGATGCAAAGTCTGCAAACCAAATTTCAACTCTTAAATCAAAATCAACACACGTATCACTAGTTGATGAGAAATAGAATTAGATGAGCTGAATAAAAAGTATTCAAATATTTTGACACACAGAACACGTTTAGCTCTAGAGAAGAAGAAATTAAATTCATATGCACCAACTCCAAAGCACATAATCTGGTAGTTAGAGCCAAGATTCACTCTAAATCAAATATCATAAAAATAATACACAACTCTTCCAATAAGGCATTATCTGATACAGGAGACATATTAGATGCTTTCAGGTTTCATTACACTAATCATTATAATTCTGATAATTTAAGTTGCAATAATCTAGATGAAGAGTTGGCTACAATAAAATTAGACAGAATCCCTGATGAACTTAATGCGAACTTGGAAAAACAAACAACTCTAAATGAAATAAAAGATACAATTAAATGTTTTAAATCTAATAATGCTCCTGGAGCAGATAGTGTTATAATAGAAATGTACAAACTTCTTCCCACAGCTACTATTTCTCTTCTTCATAAAGCTTTAACAGTAGTGCAGTCTGAAAACCTGATACCAACATCCTGGAAGTATTCCTTAATCACCCCCCATTCTCAAAACTAATAAAGAACCACAATTCTGTAAATCTTACAGGCAGATTTTCCCTATTAAATAACGATTATCAAATCTTTATGGCTATACTTGTTAATAGAGTGAAGGCCCTACTTATGAAAATGACAAATTATGATCAAACAGGTTTTATACATAAAAGACACACAGACAATAATATTAAAAGAATACTAACACTTACCGAATATCTAATTAGACAGGGTGAAGAAGCCCTTTTAGTCAGCTTAGACATAGAAAAAACTTCTGACTCTATCAAATGGGACTATCTTTTTGGAATATTAAACACAGTATTTCCACAATCATTTATTTCTATGATAAAAGCTGTTTACAAAGATAATCTTGCTTATGTTAAAGTAGCCCTTTTGTGTCTGAGTCCATACCAATAACTAAAGGGGACTAATCAAGGCTGTCCACTGTCTCCCATCCCATTCACTCTAGGTATAGAAGCTTAAAGGATTAAGGGTATTAACTTTTATAACAATTATGACTCCAAAATAACTCTTTGCAGATGACGTTTTACTCACCCTATCCAACTCAGAGTCCAAATTGCATGAATTGGACTTAGATATAACTTGTTTCCAAGAAATTTCAGGACTTTATTTCAAAATGCAGAAAACTAATCTTATTATTTTGAACAACAAAGCAAAAATCTCATCCTGGTAGCCAAAACTTTATTGGAGAACAGCACACTCGTTAAATTACTTAGGTATAACCCTAAACAACACTACCGCAGCAACAAGAGAAACCAATTATAAAAACATGTTATCTTTAGTAAACAACCAGATAAGTAAGTGGAATAACATATTTTTCTCTTTTGAAAATAGGTTGCAATTAATAAAAATGGTCCTTTTGCCAAATATTCTCTATATAGTACTAGCCCTTGGCATACCACATGTAAATACATTTACCAGAAATTTAAACAGAATTTTATTAACCTTTTTATGGTTCCCTAAAAAGAACAGAATAGCTTATATCCATTACATTAGATCTTGGGATAAAGGCGGCATAAAATTCCCAGATACAGAAACTTATATAACATCCGCACTGTGTAAAGATGTCATAAGCTGGGTAAACCCAAATTATACTTCTAATTGAAAGTCTTTACATTTATTTATATTTTTAAATGAAAATACACCACTATTGAACATTTTATTAGTGCATCTTCTAATAAACTTTGATATTTTATTTGTCACGCCATAAAACCTACAAAGTCTAATACCATAAATAACACCTTTAATAACTTCAGAAAGATGATAAACTGCAAATCAGATATTAAAATTTGGTTTGATTTACTTGTTCCCTTCAACATTACAAGAAACTTTCTGGATAAGTTACACTTAAAAAATTTCAATGAATGGGAGAACAATAAATTTGTATGTTGGAACCATTGCATGAGAGACTTAGAAGTTTTAACTGTGCAACACATTATTAAGGAATTCAATCTACAAACACAACACTGGTTACTATTGCAAAGTATAGCAAATTATTCAAAGGATCTAAGTAGAATTATTAGTAACTCTTCCTTTTAAGACCAACCACATTGAACTTGTTATATATTTGAATTATTGTACTATAATTTTAACTAACAATATCACTTCCAAACTGTATGGTATACTAATCAGATATAAAACTACAATAACAAACATCAGAACTCAATAATTAAGGGTTTCGCTCTTAATTAAACTTCACTCGAGAAATCAACATTATCTTCTATAAAATTAACATCCTGTGGACAGTATTGGAGTACTTTTACATGGAAGTTCCCGCATAGAGCCTTTTTAACTACTGAGAGGGTTGCAACATTTAATAAAACTGACAACATTATTTGTTGGAAATGTTGTTCCCCAAGTAAAGTAGACTGGATCCATATTTTTTATGAATGTGCCTGTTTGAAACAGTTTTGGGATAATACTGAAGATTTTTTAAAGCATTATTTACAGATAATTTTTTCTCTAAATCAATAATATTCTTTAATGTAAATGAAGGTTTTGTAATGAGCAATGCCAACTCATAACTCTTATGGATAATACTAAAGATTGCTAGAAAGTGCCAACTGTGGAAGATTTTCTACTCTCATTGAAGAAGTGGTTTCCAGAGCAACTAAAACAAAAGAAGTGAGAATAAATCTGAGAAATGTTGTTAATAATCTTCTTTCTTTTCTCATTGAAACTTTTTATAAAGACTCTAACTCTTCCGGAATTATTTGATGTTTATTATGCAAATATTTTGCTATTGTTTTATAATTTTATCAATTGTAAATAGTGTATATAGTTGTAGTGTGTCTTTTTCATTGTTCAAGTTCAAAAATTGTATCCATGGTGTTCATATTATTGTTAAAATTATCATTTTCCTACTTCAATAAAAATATTTAATAAAAAAAAATTACAGAAGATGGAAAAAAGAAAGATAGGTGTGATAAAAGCAACCTGCAGTATCAGAACAGATCAGGATCTATCATATTCTACTGCAAATAATAAATTAACGATATCACCACAGGCAGAAAAACGTAGAAGATATGCAGACAAGCATAAAGGAAAAGTACAACATAAGCACTGCACTGATGATCCCCAAAAAGTTTTATAGAGAATTGGGAAAGTAAGTAAAAGGAAGAGAACCACCCAAAAAAAAAAAAAAAAAGAAGAAACGGACATATTTTCGAGAATTTTTTACGAAGTCTCAGTGGAACATAAAGATGCTGAATGGGTAGAAGAAACAGTAAGAAATTCAGCTGTACAGGATATGAAATCAACAGAGAAATTAAAATAAAATTAAGAAAAGCTCCTAACTGGAAAACTCCAGGCCCAGATGCAGCACCTAACTTCTGGGGAAAAGAATTAACATTTTTACATGAAGATTTAGCCTTACATAAGAACTACTTACATGCATGTTCCGAACAGATGCCAACCTGATTAACAATGGGAAAATGATACTCCTCTTTAACAGTGAATCGATGAGCCATCGTAAAAACTACAGACAAGTACCTTGCCTTTTGACTATGTAGAAACTATATATTGGAACTGAAGCAGACAGAGTTTATCGTCATTTAGAAGAAAACTTAATCATTGCAAAAGAACAAAATGGTAACAAAAGGAAGTCATATGAAACACAGGATCATTTGTTGCTTAATAAAGTCATAATTGTAAAACTGGGAAGAATCTAAGTATGACATGGACAGATAAAAAAGAACTTGACAGCATCCCACATTCAGGGATAAAGGAGTGCTTACAGATATAGCCTACACTGATCAATTACATTACAGTGATTATGAAACAGTGGCAAACCACTTTGCAATTAAGTCATGTCATTAAGTTTTGTGCCCTAGAGTTATAAAAATAGTTGCTTAAAAGCAACAATTCTAAATCCACTCATATTATCCAAATATTCCATTGCTTTTCCTTTGGCACTCTGCAGTTGCTATTCTTCTTGTTTTGAGATTCCTCTTTTTTTGCAATACTTTTAACTTTGTCACCCCTTTAAATAATTCCTATACCTTCTTTCCCCATACGGTTTCCTCTTATTTCTGCCATGCATTTCAACTCCATTTTCATTTTTCCCACTTACTAGCTATCCCTTCCAAAGTAATTCCTATATTTCATAACTCAATTCATAGCCACTACCTATTCCTTAAATTGTTTTATTTTTAACAAAGTACAAAGTGATAATGTATTATTTTTATATCACCACCTTGCATCTTTATCTTAGTTTTTACTGGTGCATATTCTGATATCCTTATTGGATGGGTCTTACAGCCTTCAATTAAATACACATGCTCCTATTTAATATTTTGTCTCATCTACTCCAGTTACTGTATCTCACAAAATCATAAGTAAATTTTGAGTTCCTGCTACTGAATTTACATCTTCCATACCAAACAAATATTCTTTTTCCTCAGAAGTCAACTGTCTCATTATATGTCCCTTCTCTGCTGCAAATCAGGTTCCAATCCCCACCGATAAATATACCTCCCTTTTGAAATCTTATGTCCCCTGCAAACTTTTCTTACACTCCATAACAGTACTATTAGGTAGAATTACTACCACAAGTCTACCAATACTGTCCACAGTTTTCCTATTTTATAACTACTATGGCCCCTCTCTCAATCAGTATTACTACTCCCCTTTTCTTTTGTCCTTGAAATTCATTTGAAAGTCCACACTGGAAACCTTTCTTTGTAAAATTCACATGCTCTTTTCAATCTAAGTGCACTTTCTACATCATTGCCTTTTGTACCCTACCCTTCTTATTGTAGTTCAATTTTATGCTTTTTGTTTATACTTGTAAAGCCATTTACATGCAAGGTTAATAATGACAAAGCAGCCATTCTGATAAAAAGGTATTAACTCCTGGATATTACATGTGATAGTTCTTTTGAATACATTTATTATCTTAAAGCTTACATGCACACACTGAATGGCAACAGATCTTAAATGTAGCAGCTGGTTCTTCTAGTCTAGATCTGAAACCATGTCATCCTCCCTAGAAGGTTTGCTTCAATAAAAATGCTAGGTACATTTTTTCCAAAAAAAAAAAAAAAAAAAAAAAAAAAAAAATAGGGATCCTCTTTTGACCCACAGGAAATAAACAAAACTATTTACACTATTCACAGAGGAAATGTACCCCTCCCAACAGAAGTCACTGCCCACAGGTAATTACCTATTCTAAATTTAAGGTTAACGATCAAAATGTGCATGTTACAGCCTGTTTTCCCACTTACATGGATTTATATCTGTCTATTCAGCTGCGGTGGTGGTGCTGTGGTAGCGTTGTCACCTCACAGTAAGATGCTGTCTGGTTCGATTGTCAGCTAGAGCGTCTTCTGCGTGAAGACATGTGTGAATGGGTGTGCCTTCGTTGAAGGTTGTGCGTCAGGTCTGGCAACTCGGCTTGTAAAAATCCACTGCCAATCATTAGCGGACCGGAGTTCCGCTGTGGCAACCCCTAACAGGGAAAAGCCGAAAGACATAATTCTCTATCTATTTAACTTGTCAGATGCTTAGAACAACTTGCATGATTTTGATAAACAATCTTTGAGCCTGGAGAAAAAAATACATTGGCTAACCTTAAACAAATTAAATTGTGCACTGTTATGCATTAAAAGTACTATGGCACTTAGATGCTGATTATCTTTGGCCAAAATTAGATGCTAATGGAAACCCCTCAGCTAATTACTTTGCAAATGCAAGAAAAAAGACCATATTTTTCATCATTTTCTCTTATTTGTAAATTTTATAACTTAAAAGAAATTATCTATTTCTTTAACTTAAACTAAGAACATTAGATGTTTACCTCAAGTAGAGCAGAGAAAAAATAACTTAAATCATTCTACAACATGGTCAATGCACATTTACATCCGCCTCCCCCAGCAGCCAAAGAATCACAACATTATATTAATTTGCTTCTTCAATGCCTTTCGTATTGTGTTGCAGTGTAAAACCTTGATGCATTACAACTAAGAGAGGGTACCTTCTTACCTTACAAGTAGCATGCACAATCATCACAAATAGCCCCCCCACTTAAAACATCTATAACTGCACACCATACAGAAATCACTTTAGAAAAATACATGCAATTTTCATCAGTAAACTTTTATACAAACATTACAAAAACTGTTTTAGTTACAATCACATTAGTCTTTTCAGTGTCCTTCTAAACTAAAAAAATGGGATTTATGGTTTACAGTTCTTTCACCAATTTAAAACAGTCAAATGTTCAGTGTAAGGGACTTCTAGCAGACCCACAGTGTATGTTTAGACTACATCTAATGGAAATGGATGCTTTACAAAACTCCCACTTACTTACTAGTTTTCCTATGTTGCTGGTCATCTTCCTGATGATCTCAGGCTATCCACACTGGTTCCTAGTTTGAGTCCAATGTACTCCTGATTTTTCTAGTCAGCTCCTGCATTTTCTCTGTCATTCAAGTTTAGTTTTTCCTTTGGAACAATGGAAAAGGTTTCACTAAGAGATTTCTTACTGTCAGATTGTGAGCAATCCCCCTCAGCTTCCTGGATCACCTTTTAATGGCTAAACTTTAATTTCCTTCACAGCCTATTCTGTAACCAGTAAGGTCTCTTTTTCCCATCAACAAAAATCTACTCTGAAGGCAGATGGATACAGCACCTGCAGACTAGCACCTGTTTCTTGACATCCCCTGATCACTGGGATAATCATGCCTCTCTTCTGCATGTTGTACAGTAAATAATTTTCCATAATGCTTGTATCCCACAATTTTTAATACTTTCTTATTTTGTCACAACTTTGTCAGGAGTAACTCTTTCTGCAGATGACTACATCTTTATTAATATATGTTTTGGTGACTTTCTAAGGCTAGATCTGGAGTATACACATATGCTCTTCTCAGTTAAATCCTAACAGTTCATGTTGCATAGTTATACCTTAATGAAGTTAATGTGGTTTATTCCTTCTAGTTTCTCTAGTGTAGCAAAAAATGTTCAAGTTTTCTATGTGTGAACTATTGACTTGGCTTAGGTCATGGTTGAAATGGTCCTCAGACCAGTCTACCTACTCCGTTAACAAAGACATATATTGCTAAAACCATCCCTTCTAAGCCAATCAGAACAATTTTGTTTTCAAGTAATCAACTCACAGGGATGGCTAAGCACTCTACCCAAAATTCAAGCAACTCAATACCCTCAGCTCAAGGAACCATTTCTGTGAATGATCTCCTAAAAGAGTGTAGGAATTTACCTTGCCAACCACTCCTGTCACTCCCCAACACCTCCCTATAATGGTGTTAAAATAAATTGAAACTTTCTTGAATTAAATTACCAATGATGCTCCCAAGGAGCTGGCTGGCAAATGATAACCTTTTGCTAAAGCCTGCAGTGACCACAATATACCACTTCTCAAGCACATTTACAACTTCTCCCTCTCACTATGCCACAATCTCTTCCTAAAATGTGGGGAAAGGAATTATTGTAAAATCTATCTTTAAAATCCCTGAACCTAACACTTCCACTTTAGACCACACTCTATCCTCCCACCTCAAGGTAATATACTGGAAAAAACAGTGCACAATCAACTCACGGACTATGTAAAAATATATAGTCTCCTTTTTAGAAACCAGCATGAATTCTGGAAATTTTGCAGTACCTTAACAACACTAACAGATGATACTGCTCTTAACAAGGCTAGAGGTCAACTTACAGGTGTTCTATTCACTAACCTCACTAATGCATTCAGCAAGTTAGGCTACCACATTATTAATGACTATTACGGCTACCATTACAAGCCCTAAAGCAACTCAGAGTTTTAATAACTCTTGTTTCAGTCTAAAATGCAATCAAAATAGGGTCCTCCACTTCTACCCCTGCAACTATAAATCAAGGATCAGTACAGGCACCATTACTCTTTTCCACTCTACAGTCCATTCCATTCCCAGCAAACATCCCCCAACTTTCCATTTCACTTTATGCAGGCAACATGGTAATCTGCAAGGCAGGTTTATCACACAGAAATTAAAAATAAACTTGAAATTTTACTTGTAGTAAGGTGCCTAAGTTATAGAAATCCTAAGCTTCATAAAACAACAAAAAAAAAATATCTTCTTTGGTGCCATTTAAAAACTATCCATTGTACTTCCCTCACTGGGTTCTCCTTGATTACAGTCAAAAATCTATTTTAACCATTCAAAACTTTAAGTACCTATGCTTATGGTCAGATTAAAAAAAAATCACTTTTCAATACTCTGCAGAGCAAATCAGATCCAAGATTCAACAGCTATTTTTCTGATTTTAAAGGATATCACAGTTCCAGTAACCAGCTTCTAAAAAGCCATTACAAAGATATTTTAATTCCACAGCTTCAAAAAAGAATTTAAATTCCTTGCATACTGCAAACAGTGTCACTTTGTAACTCTCTTGATTCAACTCAATCTCATTCTTTACTCCTCAAAACTGCTGAATGGTGTCCTACCTAGCGTAGATCAGATTTGTACTGGGATCTCTCCATTGCATATTGCTGAAGTCTCACACATTCTCATTTCTTGCAGGAACACTCAATATTAGGGACATAAAGCAGAATCTAAACTCTCAACCAAAAACTCTCTGATTCCCTTTCCCTCCTTAGTTATTTGCTCCTAGGACACAGAGACTGGGAATCCTTTCCACCATTAATTAGAAATTAAGCTCCTATTCTACAGTGAGATCTAGCTTCAAAACCCACCTACAAAAGGCAAGCAGTACTCAAATGCCTCAGAAATTAAGCTATCCGTCACTTAAATAGCATACACCTCAAGATTTTCCACACCATTCTGATGCGCAAATGACTTTTTGGCAATGCTCAAACAATGACATAAATTCCAAGCTTATATGTATATCTGTTCAATACACATCTTCCCTACCTTTTGCAAATGCAATATTTCATTTCCCTCTCCAATCTAAACTCTTGCACATCCTATAACCCAGCTCTCGCATACCCCCTAGAACATCCTAAATCCCCCTATTAACTTCTTTCCTTTTCCTTGTTCCAATAAATTATTTCACCTATACCAATATTAACCTTTAAAACATGTCCTGAAACACTCAAATCAATGGAGAGAACTCTATTATGCTACTATGCAAAATATGATCTGCTCTGTCATCATCTCCCTTCTCATTAATCTTTTCATTATTATGTTAATAGCTATGTTTTCAATTATTCTATTATTTGCTGCTGCCCAAACAAAATGTCAGCTAAATATTAGCCAATCTGAAGTGTACCCCCATGTCAATAAAAGATGAAATAAAAAAGGATGGAAATTACCACCTACTTCATTAGTCAGGAGCTCTCAAAAGGATATCTAGTAGGTGTCTCTCACACAAATGGCATAAGAAAAATCACTTCTGTGTATACAGACTTTTATACTACAGAGTCCTCCTGTTTAGGATGCACATACGTGTAGTTGTGTCAACTGCAACAATCGAACTGTTGATAGATAAGCTGCTATGGCCCCACATATGTTATGCAGCTAAACACCTAAATGATGTGCTCAGGGCTGGGCATCTTGTGTACTCAAAGTTCAGGTAGCACTCTACTTCCGAAGGGATGCTAGGCTAACAATCAGTCTTGCTAAACATGTTGATGACCTGTCTGGCCTTTGAGGAAGCCAGGTATCTAGGGTACAGTGAGTGCAGTGAACTGATAAAGCCACTGATGGAAAAAAGTGGAAGCCACCCACAGCTGGGCTCAATCAGTGATCCAAACTTAGGCATGCGCCTGAACTTTGTCAATTCTTACTTGCAGTTTATTCTGGATTTTATCTCCTGACAGTCCTTCTCACAGAGCTTAGCAGGGCTCAGGGCCTTAACTTTGTATTACATACTGAGGGGACAGACAGGGCATTTCTTTTTTTTTTAAATGGCCCTGTGTGTGCAGCAGTTCTGTTTACATCCAGTTTGGAACATGTTTACTCTGCAGAAAGGATGCAGCATATGCAAAGTCTAGGGGCCTTAATTGTTGCAAATATACTGGAAGAAACAGGTCCAGCCTTAGGTCAACTGGTGCCCTAGGCAAAAGGGCTTCATGGTGCTCCTCGCACACACCACCTGGTGCCCCCATCCTGGTCTACCTACACCAAATAAATACTGGAAAAGTGCCCCTGCTAGAGCGGCCACCTAGTTGGCCTATGCCTAAGGATGGCTATGGGAAGAAGGAACACGTAGGGCTACATCACAGATAAAATTATCAGACTTGGTCAGGAAGTACTCCATTAATGAAAGTGTGTTGAGCAGTCAAGTGGGCTTTGGATTCCCTTTACTTTTTCTTCACTGAACAGACCACCTGGCTCATCACTGACCATTCACCTCCTCAAAGGCTCAGTCAACATTTAATAGGAAACAGAATTACCTTGTGATTCTTAACGTCACAGCCCTTAGCCTACAAAACTGCCGGTTAGTCTGGGTTGCTGA
The DNA here is from genome assembly GCF_019279795.1 of Protopterus annectens. Taxonomy (NCBI): domain Eukaryota; kingdom Metazoa; phylum Chordata; order Ceratodontiformes; family Protopteridae; genus Protopterus; species Protopterus annectens. The sequence goes on from NC_056744.1 coordinate 1,226,711,851, forward strand.
CTCCTTCCTCCTCTTACCTCCCCATTCTGGGGTTTGCTGTCACTCACTTCCCAGTGCTACCCTGGGGTGATGTAAATCCTATTGTGCAGAACATCCTGAGATACTTGATGTGGCTGCTCTGATCTTAGCTCACAAGTGGTTAAAACTGTGAAGCTGCTTAGCTGGGAACTAACTGGTTACACCTGACCTTTTTCTGAGTGGTATGAGCTATAGAATTGCTAGTGCTACAATTAATTTACAATATCATTGGAAATACATGTATTGATACAAAATGATGTCATATGCAAGAGGTTTTAAAGGACTATGGAAATGAAGAATACAAACTTAGAAGGCCTTGTAAGACCGAAAATCCTTATGCCTTGGACCATGCATGTGCCTGACTTGTGTAACCACTTAACCTTGCCCAAAGAAGCTTAAGCCAGAGGAACTGTTTCACTAATAATAAGCAACAGATAGCTAAAGTGAGCTGAATGTCTGAATATTTTCAAGTTATTTTCTATATTACATATCTCTTGGGTGAAGCAACTCTTGTATTAAAACCCCTTTTAATAGGAGAAATGTCTGTGCATGCAAGTAAAATATTCTGATTAACTAAAATAGTATGTCTGGGAGAACTGTATCTAGAACCCTGGTAGAATAAGTGTGGGACAAAACTAACTATTTCACAACACAGTAACCTTGACCTTATTACAAATATTTTAAAATAATCTTCACATCAGTCTTAACAGCCTGGCAGTTCTCAATATTTAAAAGAAATCCCTAACTGATCCTTTTCATTTCACCCTGTTCTTTTCAGAAAATGTGTGTATGTTGTGATTTTTCCTAAAGAAACATTACATTTTGGTTACTATGACTAGTCACATGTACAATGTTACTTACCAAGGTATTATACAAACTGATATCTCCTTCAAGCCCACTCTGTCTGTGTTCAAACTTCACAATAGGCACTTTTGCTGTTGTTATAGGCAAGATGTTTCTTAAACCTATTAAAGCAAAAAAATCAGTCAAATTCATATAACATTAGGGAAAGCTACATTAGCAAATACTTAAGGACTGTGTAATCTGCAGAAATAAACAAGTTATCTAGCCTTTGAGGAAGGGGAAAGTATTCTGCTTTTAACAACCATCACAATGAACAGCGACTTGGCAAATCACAAACTACTACACATCTTAAACTACATGTAGGAGTTACAGTACTGAAAAGAAATCGGTAACAAATCATTTAACAGTATCTGCCCCACTACTAACAGGTGAGGTGTCCATTGTAGTTAAACCAACATTGATTTTCATAGGACTCAATAAAACCATCAAATCTGCCCAACAATCTTGAATTCTCCCACCGTTTCTGAACCTGGTTATCCTGAAATGTATGCTGGTACATGTCTACAACTCCCTGTAAAAATAATTAATCTTCAAGGGAATACTTAAATAAAGAAGTTATGTACTTACCATAAAGTTCCATGTGAGTTGTTCATCCTGCCTTCATTCTTACAGATGGGTTTGGATCCTTGGCTCCGAGTCGGCCTACTACAAATCTCGAGGTTTTCATATAGCTCCAGGCCAAGCCCCTATCCCATGATACACCTAGAGTTACCTCAGATCTTGTTTGCTGCATATAATAATACCATATGTCATTCTATCACTCAATAAGAGAAAGCTATAGAAGGGCTGAGCAACCAGGAAGAATCCAGCATCTCAGTCTTCGAAAAACCCTAGAGGGGGTAGGAGGGTGGTAAGTAAGAATGTAGGCAAGATGAACAACTCACATGGAATGTTATGGTAAGTACACAACTTCTTTATGTGAAGTTGTTCCATCTCGCAGTTCATTCTTGCAGATGGGTAGCGTCTCAAGCACCATCTATCTTGGGTGGCTCACGAGAGTATTTTTTTCAGGACATTAGACCCAAAAGGGGCCCTGTCAACTTTATATTGAGTGATAAAGGTATGAGGTCTTGACCAAGTGGCTGCTGCACAAATGTTATCTATAGGATGTCTGGCAGAAAGTGAGCCTTAATTTTATGTTGTAAGGGCATATTAGCAGCTGAATAAGCAAATGTGATACAATCAGATAACCGCTTAGAGTTGTTTTGGCCACTGGCATACCTTTTCTTGAGTCTGAAAAAGAAATGAAAAGCTGTTCAGATTTCCTAAAATCTTTTTGTTCTATCCACGTAAAATCTGAGCTGTCTATGAACATCAAGTTTGTGCAGCATATATTCTAAATTGTTGGAGTGAATGGGGAAGAATACTGGCAAATCATAGGTTCATAGGTTGGTACTAGGCTATCAGCCCTAGGGCGTATACAAGCCTAGCCATAACAATTCCTTGGATATTTCTTCCCACAATGTTTACGTCCCTGGACCCCTGTATAGCAGGGTGACTGACGTGATCCCCGGGGTAAATTAACTATCTCCCATCCAATTGCCAAGGTTCTTTTTGAAGAGGGCCAAGGAGGCACTCTGCTTGACATGTATGGGCAGTCTATTCCAGAGTATGGGGAGTCTCTGGGTCAGGAACCCATCCCACCAGCATGTATTGTTCATTGTGATGACAAGGTTTAGATCCCTGGAGCGTGTGGCTCTGAGGGACTAGGATTTCTTTAAGTGGAGCATGTGCAACAGCTCAGGGTTTGACATGGCCTTGTATGTTAAGCAGAGATCGCCTCCGAGTAGATGATATGACACAGAGTATAGCTGTTTTTATTTTTAGACGGTCAGCATACGGCATCTGCTTTAGGCCTGTAATTCTTTTAGTGAGGTATTAATGTGGCCTTTCACCCTGATGCAGATGTCTTGTGAGGTACATACCAAAAGGGGCACTGTACTCTATAATGAGTCTAATGAAGGATGAGTACAGTGAGACAATGATCTCCTTTTTTCTGGATGAAAAGCCCTTAGTGATGAGGTCTGCCACATAGAAGGATTTCCTGACTGTTGTGGCGATGTGGTTATCGAAGGTGAGACCACTGTCCAACTGTGTCCCTAAGTCTCTCATCACACTTTCGGTGTTTAGTGTACTGCCACCTATGTGGTAATTCATGGGTACATGTTTTTTCCCCAAAGGGGATAACTATATATTTCTTGGCATTAAGCTTGAGCCCATGGCTCTGGCACCAAGCATCTGTTTCTGTAAGGCCCTTTTGTAGAATATCCACATCATTTGGGGATTCAATAATGGCTCCCAGTTTGCAGTCATCTGCAAACTTTGTTAGCCAGAGTCCCTTAGTGTTGGCTTGTACTTCAGAGAAGTAGAAGCCAAACAAGAGCGGTCCCAGGACTGAACCCTGAGGTACTCTACTTGTCACCTGTCTGGAACTGGATTTGGAGTTGGCTACTTTTACAGTCTGGGTTCTGTCAGCAAGCCAGATGGAAACCCATCAAGTCTTTGATTAAGATTAGCTTTAGTACAAACTTTACGCAAAAAGGAGGGGTTAGTTCGAAATGAGACTCTGTCTGCATGGAAAATCAAATAAGGAGGCTTAATGGACAAGGCTTGAAGCTCTTGACACTCTATGGGCAGAAATGATAGCTACTAAAAAGTTAGTCTTCCATGACAAAAATTTGAGGTCACATGAGGAAGCTGGTTCGAATGGCGGGAGAATAATGCGAGAAAGCATAAAAATTAGATTCCATGGGGTATAGGGAGATTTCACAGGTGGTCTGAGATGAAAGGTCCCTTTGAGGAAGGCTTTGGATAGTTTGTGTGACATAATGTTCAACCCTTCAAATCCAAGGTGAAAATTAGAGATAGCAGCAAGTTGAACACGAACTGTTGCTGCTGCAGCTCTTTTGTTGAAGATCATGGTCAAGAACTCTAGTACAGAGGCCATAGGGGCTAGGTAGGTAGGGATCAATGTTGTTTTGAGAGGCCTATATAGAACATTTTTTCCATTTGCTAAGGTACAGCTTCCTGGTAGAGGATTTATGAGTGGATATGAGCATTTGCATCACCTCATTAGAAAGATTATGGAACCTGGCTATGATGGGAATTGGAGTAGCCAAGCTGTCAGCTTCAGGGATTGAAGAGAGGGATGAAGTTCCCCCGACGAGTGCTTCAGAAGATCTGGAATTGGGTCCAGAATCCAGGGGTCCTGCAAAAGATGAAGTTGAAGGAAGGAAAACCAAATCTGACGAGGCCGATGAGGGGCTATTATAATGATGGTCCTTCTCAGGGCTTGTGCTTTCTGTAGTACCTTGGGTATCAACGGGATTGGTGAGAATGCACAGAGAAGACCCGGAGGCCAATCGTGAATGACTGCATCCATTGGGGCTTCTCCCGGAGGGGGAATCAAGGCAAAGTAGCTTCTGCATTTCGTGTTCATGTGGCTGGCAAAAAGGTCGCAGCAAGGCTGGCCCCACCTGTGGAATATCCTGTCCGCTATTTATTTCTTGAGGGACCACTCGTGAGGCAACAAAATTTCTCTGCTCAGCTTGTCTGCTATCACTTGGATTTCCCCGGGATGTGCATTGCTAACAGAAAGTGCTGGGTGGATATAGCCCACTGCCATACTCTTAGGGCCTCACGACAAAGGGGGAAGGACCTGGTTCCCCCTTGTTTGTTCAAGTACCAGACCACTGACATGTCTGTCTAAATCACAATTGTACCCAAAGGAAGAGAGTCCTGGAAGTACTGCAATGTTGAAAGTACTGCTCTCATCTCTAGGACATTGACATGCACATGCGTCTCTTGATTGGGCCATGTGGCTTGGGCTGTTCTTCCCTGAAAATGCCCCCCCACACTATCAGGGAAGTGTCCGTGGTCACTGTGGCCGCTGGTGGGGGTAGCACAAAAGGACGACCTGTCATGATGTGAAGAGAGATCAACCACCACTGAAGATCCTTTTTGCATGTGTTCGTGATTATTATAAGATGAGACATTGGAAGCTCTTGGTAAGACCACTGCATGAACAACAGTTGTTGCAGAATCCGATTGTGCATGCGACCCAGCGGTATGGCTAATATTGCAGCTGCCATCATGCCTAACAGTTTTAGTACTTCTGATGCTGGAGCCTTGTTTTTGGATATGATATTGCGGATCTGCTGATGGAGTAGTAAGACTCTTTCTGCTCAGCCCAATGGTATGTTGCGATGGCGACAAGGCAGATTTTTCTGAATTTCTTGCAATGCCCAGCTGACTGCATAGTGAAAGAGTGGTGTCCCTGGCTTGAATGAGTTGATGCCTGGTGGTGGCAGTGAGGAGCCAATCGTCTAGGTACGGAAACACCTGGAATCCTAAACGTCTCAGGTGAGCCATGACCACTGCATGCATTTGTTGAACACTCTGGGGGCTGTAGTGAGACTAAAGGGCAGAGCTCAAAACTGGTAATGATTGGCTCAAAGCCAGAAGAGCAGATGATCCCAGGATGGTCTGGCCATTTTTATGTGGTAGCATGCATCCTGGAGATCTATCGAGCACATCCAATTGCCTTTCCCTAAAGAGGGAAGTATCGACTGAAGCATGACCATCCAAAAAATCTCTTCTTGACAGATCTGTTTAGTCTGCTAAATATGTCCAATATAGGTCTCCAGTCCCCTGTCTTTATTGAAACTAAAAAGAATCTTGAGTAAGTTCCAGATCCTATCTGGTCTGCTGGGACAGGCTGGATGACTCTTTTTTGTTAGCAACAATTGGACCTCTATCGTTGCCTGTTTCCTGTAACTAGGTGGAACATCCGGGATTTTTCTAGTCAGTGGAGGGAGTGTGGTGAAAGGAATGAAATATCCTCTGTAAATGATACTTTGTACCCAGCTGTCATTTATTTTAAGCCAGGCATCTGGATACAAAGATAAGCAACCCCTGACTGCCTCCAGAGTAGGACAGTCGGGCCTCCTTTCAGGAGCGCTGGTAGGGCTTCCCAAAGAAGTGATCTCTGTCACCCTGGTGTTGCAGACCCCCTCTGCCATGACGGCGGCGTCTTCCATTATTGCCCCCTCCCTCTGCCCCTGGAGGGGGGGGTTCACCATGTGTGTCCTGAAAGGCTCCTTGGGCTTTGCGGAACCACATCTTTCCTCCCTTTTGACCCTTGGGGTAGGGTCTGGTAAGGGTGGAAAAACGGACTCCGATGGCACAGTCTTTCCTTCCTGCTCACACATGGTCACAGTTTCATTAACTTTGGGCCCGAAAAGGGACAGGCCATCAAAAGGGGTATTTATAAAGGATGACTTAAAGGGCTCCGCGAAGGAATGCAAGTGCATCCAGGAGTGTCTCCTAAGAGCAATTCCTGTACCCGCTGCCTTGCTCATTCCATCAGCTGCATATGAAATGAGGCACATGGACGAGTTCACTATGGAGTTGAGGGCAGCAAGCTGGGAGGCAACTTTACCTGAAGCTCCTGCAGCTACTGTACCCTGAAAAACATCTCTCAGTTCTTGAAGGAGATCTCTTTGCAGTCTAGTAAACTGGGTTAGATAGTTGAGCGAACACAGTGCAAAAGTCAGTGATCTTTAAGTTCGCTTCCCATATCTACCCATGATCCTAGAATCTCTGTTAGGAGGATAGATAGAAGAGGAAGTTTCTGAAATTTCCTTTTTGGTAGCTACCACCTCCACCATGGCATCAACCGGCACACCTTTAGTAAGAAAAGATTTGTTCTGGAGAGCAGAAATAAATTTATTAGGCCTCCCGGGGATAGGCTTCATGGTGTCCGGAGACTCCCACGCCCTTCGTGAGACCAGCTGCATAAGCTTATTGAAGGGTGGAGACACCCAAGAGGTGGAGGGCTGAGACCCGAATGCCTTCAGGAGAACTGACTCATTTTCAGTAGGGTTGGTGGACTGCCAGTCACCCCTCTGCCTAAGTATTTCTAATATCTCAGCAAATGTGATATCATCGGAGGGGGACCGTGGGGACCCTTCTGATTCATCCAAGTCGGTATCAGATGTCGGGGACTCCTGTGGGGAGTCTAAATGCTTCCTCTTACAGTTTCTCTTCCTGGGAACCTCATCAGTGGGGGCTTCTGGTGAGGTCTCGGAAGAGCAGGGGCCACCCAATGGGGCTACTTGAGGGTCTGGGTCTCTACACTTGGCAAGGATCTATGAAGCAGAAGCTGACACAGGCACTTTAGGGGAGGAGGTAGCCGGACCTGAAGTCGAAAATGTCTTAGGAGACATAACTCTCCTCATGGCTTCGAATGCACCTCAGGTCCGATTAGAAGAGACTGATGGATCCGAGGAAACTATCGATACCCCCGGCACCGGGACAGTGGGCTTTGAGCCAGAGGCAGGAGCAAAGCTCATCTGAGCCGAAGCTTCGAGAGGCACAGTCAGAACCGACAAGTCGGTCCAACTATCCTCCCTGGACCCAACCAGACAGTGTCGGCTCCTAGATTCCTCAATCAGCACCAAGGACATCACAGTAAATGGAGCCAAAGACACTGGAGCAGGTGCCGGCTACAAAGAATAAACGATCAAGTCCAACTCCTCCGGCTCCGAAGGACCAGTATGGCTCGGAGGAGGAAGAGTAGCAGATGGTAAAAGGGTCTTCGGTTCCGAAGCCGTTGGGTCAGAGCTGATAAGAATTTAGCAAAGGCCGGTGCCTGTAAAAGCTTCTGCACCACACGATCCACATCCAAATTGGAAAGGCTAATTGAAGACCGCGATGAGTGGATAGAAGGAGGTACAGTCTGCAGGAGTGGAGACTTAGGCACTTCAGATACTGGTTCCAAAACCGGGGCCGTCTCCGAAAGTACAAGACGGTCGGCTCCGAGGTCTGTGGAACTGACGTTGAAGACTTTTTACCTTTCTTAACCTCAGAAGTAGAAGTCTTGGAAGACTTTGAGGATTTATTGGCTCCATCTTGGTCGCTCAAAGCTTCTTGGAATGAAGGTTTAAGTAAACCTCTGTCAATCAACTTTCTCTCCTGGAGAACCCCAGAAGAGAAAGAATGACAGATGAAGCAGCTTTCCAGGAGATGCAGTGCTCCCAAACAATAAATACAATTTTCATGACTGTCAGTGACAGATATTTTCTGCCCACATTTAGGACATTTTTAAACACTGATTTAGTATGTTTGTCTTTATCATCAGCCATTCCGAAATACACAATGACAATAGGGTGCTGTAAAAAACAGACACACCCAACAACAATTAACAAACAAGCCCTTTTAAAACTATGGGCTAAATATTAATCAGCACGCACACAAACAAAACTATTTGTCTAAACTCTAAAGAGTAAATATAAGAAAGTTGTGACAAAAGAGTCACTACATAAATGCACACAACTGTAATATAAACTACTAATACACAAACTTTTATCTAATGTCTAAGATAAAGTATTTCAAAGCTGTGACAGAAAGGTCACTTTTTAAACACTAAGACTAAATCTAACAAGCTATCAGCACACAACTATAATCTAAGCACGAATAAAGATTAAACAAGGCCTAAATAAACGAGGCCAAGAGAGCTAAATACTAGATAAAGAAAAAAAGAAACACGAAGAGAACTACACAAAAGGCTATAAGAGCTTATCTAAAGATCTAAAGCAGAAAATATTTATCAATAAAATCAGATATTTTCAATAAAATAAGGTTTTTACTGGCCCAAGCTATAGAGAACCTCCAATCTATTGCAGCAGCAAACTAGATCTGGGGTAACTCTAGGTGCATCATGGGATAGGGACTTGGCCTAGAGCTATATGAAAACCTCGAGCTTTGTAGTAGGCCGACAATCGGCTCCGAACCCATCTGTAAGAATGAATGGCGAGAAGTAATTTTTTGTGCCACATCTCTTCGGCTTTCTTGACTTTTCACAGGTGCCTCCTCTTATCTGAACTCTTTCACAGATTATACCCGCTCTGTCTCTCCAAGATGTGCATATTCATCTTGCTCTATCACTTTCTGCAGCTTAGCTTCCTTTGATGAGGCTACACCATACCAGAAGGGGCATTAGACTACTAGTAGCTTACTGGCAGGGATTACTTTATTAAGATGTGTTCAGAGTATCAGAAGAAGACAGATCGACCTATCATGCCAGTTTTAAGTTTTGGTAGTATTCTGAGATGGTGGCCCTCCATTAATTTTGTCACTTGGGGATTTCAGTTCCTTCTTGATATTCAAAGTATTAAGAATTTGACAGAATAATTTAACTTGTTTTAAAAACGCCAGTTGTGCTGTTTGCTGCTAAGTCCTTCCCCATTACTCCCAATGCACTGCCTGGGACCTTCCTCTCCAGGTCTAGTGTGCTGTACAAGTAGACAAAAAAACAAATTTGTCAGACCAAGTCAGCAAAGAGGAAGGAGGAAAAGATAGCAGGAATACTAATGAAGATGGATCTGCTCATGCACTACTTTTGTATCCAGTATGAGGCATTTCATTCTCATTAACAGCAGGACAAAGTTCCAGTCTCATCCTCCTGATTATCTTCCTCATCGGAACATATTTATAATTACTGGGCCCCAAAAGAAGACCTAGACTTGAATATCACATCCATCTTATAAAGTCTTGGAAAAGTATTCAGTGAAGACCTCATGGTTGCCGCAAAACTATAATCCAAGATTACATTATAGAATGGTTAGAAATGCCCCCACTGCTCTAGTAGTAGTAGTGTGCATGCTTGGCAAAACAGCAGAAGCTTACTGAATTTCTTTCATAAGAAAACTAGGTAAGGTCACTTCAGATATCTTACTTCAAGTTTTTTTTTAACAAAAGAAAAGGATATTATGAGCAGAGAATCATTTCCAATTAATTTGTTTCGATCCATGTTGAATGGAAGTAATAAACATCCATACAATGCAAAAAAGTATTCCTCTCTGTTCAAGTAGCTAGGCAGACCAATTATAATGAAGGTAGGTATTATAAATAGAAGTTATGTTCTTACCATAACGTTCCATGTTAGTTGTCTTCTTCTCGCCTTCTTCTTGCTGGATGGGTTCGGAGCCGACCTCGGCTCCGACTCGGCCACTCTAAAAGCTCGAGAGTTGGTTCCACCGGCTCGAGGCTCCCCTTATATCCCACAATGCTAGGCGAGAGTTACCTCAGATCTCGTTTGTAAGCTAACCCCAGCTTATAATAGTAACAGAATAACTATAACAGAGTCCACCTCTAACAACAGGGAAAAGAAGGGTGACCTACATCCTGATTCAGGAAATATGCAAAGCAGCATATGCCTAAGTAAAGAGGTGGTAGAAAGAGAGGTCACAATCACAACTCCTCTAGGTCTGTCCAGGCCAGGGGAAGGAGGGTGGGGCAAGAAGAAGGCGAGAAGAAGACAACTAACATGGAACGTTATGGTAAGAACATAACTTCTATATGTTAAGTTGTCTATCTCGCCTTCATTCTTGCTGGATGGGACCGCGTCCCTAGCACCTTGTCCCGGGTGGCCTAACGGAACAGACTCCTGAGAACAGTGGAACCAAAGTTAGCTCTATGCCTAGAAGCTAAATCCAACTTATAATGAGAAATGAAAGTGTGAGGAGAAGCCCAAGTAGCCGCTGCACAAATGGTGTCAATAGGCAGTCTGTCTTGGAAGGCTAAAGAAGTAGCCAAAGCTCTGGTGGAATGGGCCTTAGGTTTATTAGGTAGCTTTTGGTGTCTAATTTCATATACAAGGGAAATCAGAGATGTTAGCCATCTAGATAATGATACCTTTGAAACTGAAAGTCCCTTTCTGCCTTCTGCATAGGAGACAAACAGCTGGTCAGATTTTCTGAATTGTTTTGTCCTATCCAAATAGTACCTCAACTGACGATGAACATCTAGCCAGTGTAATTTCTGTTCAGACCTATTGGAATATTCTGGAAAAAAGACAGGGAGGTCAATGCTTTGATTTAGATTTGACGTCGAGACCACCTTAGGCAAAAAGGACGGGTTTGTTCGTAAGGATACCCTGTCCTTATGAAACAATAGATAAGGAGGTCGACAGCTGAGTGCTTGAAGTTCTGAAACTCTTCTAGCTGAAGTAATAGCTACCAGAAAGAGAGTCTTCCATGATAGCAATTTTAAAGAACAGGAGGCTGCAGGTTCGAAAGGGGGAAGAATCAAGGAAGTAAGAACTAAATTTAGGTCCCAAGGAGAAGGAGGATTTCTTATAGGAGGTCTGAGAAGAAAAACTCCTTTCAAAAAGGCTTTGCAAAGCTTGTGGGACATTAAGGCAGACTCAGAAATACCCACATGAAAATTAGAAATAGCTGCCAATTGAACTTTAAGAGTAGAGGAGATGAACCTGCATGGAAGAGTTCAGCTAGAAAATCAAGGACTATTTGGATGGAAGCAGTGAAAGGATCTATGTCCCTTCCTTGAGCCCAATATGTGAAGCGTTTCCACTTACTCAAATAAATCTTCCGAGTGGAAGATTTATGGGAAGCTATCAAAATATCTCGAACAGAGTGAGATAATTGAGGAAGCCTGGCTAAGGTTGGAACTGGAGGAACCAAGCAGTGAGGTTCAGAGAGGGCAGGGAGCGATGTAACTGACCCGACTGATGGATCAAAAGATCTGGAACTAGGTCCAGATGCCAAGGTCGCTCCAATAGAAATTGATGCAGAAAGGGGAACCACACCTGTCGAGGCCAGTAAGGAGCAATGAGGATCAATGAGGCCTTCTGAGCGATAGCTTTCTGTATCACTTGAGAGATTAGTGGGAAGGGAGGAAATGCATACAGAAGTCCCCGGGGCCAAACTTGGACTAAAGCGTCTCTGCTGGGTTGGCCTGGTAAAGGGAATAGAGTGAAATAATCTCTGCACTTGCTGTTTTGGGGAGTAGCGAATAGATCGCAGCAAGGCTGACCCCACTTGAGGAAAATTTCTCTCACAACAGAGTCTTTCAGAGACCACTCGTGAGGCATGAGGATAGCTCTGCTCAACTTGTCCGCAATTTGATTGGACTTCCCGGGGATGTGCGTTGCTATCAGTAACCGCTGAGAAGAAATCGCCCATTGCCACAATCTAAGTGCTTCTCGACACAGGGGGTAGGACCTGGTTCCGCCTTGTTTGTTGATGTACCACACTACAGACATATTGTCTGTCTGGATTGCAATCGTTCCCAAGGGAAGAGAGTCTTGAAGGGCTTGCAACGCTAAAAGCACTGCTCTCATCTCCAGAACATTTATGTGCAAGTGGCATTCGTTTGGTTGCCATGTGCCCTGGACCGTCCTGCCCTGATAATGCCCCCCCCACCCGATCAGGGAGGCGTCCGTTGTCAGAGTAGCAACTGGAGGGGGTAGAACAAAGGGTCTTCCCAACAAGAGCTGAGGGGAAGACATCCACCACATGAGATGATTTCTGCACTGCGTGATCATAATGGTGTGGGACATTGGAAGTTGCTGGTATGACCATTGTGTAAAGAGCATCCATTGAAGGATTCGCATGTGGAATCTGGCTAATGGAAGCAGAGGTATGGCCGCCATAATTCCCAACACTTTCAGCACTAACCTGGCTTTGATTCTGTTGTCGTTGAAAAGGAGTGAGACCAGTTTGTGTATGTCTGTTATTCTCTGATCTGTTAGTCTCGCAGACATGTCTACTGTGTCTAGATTTGCGCCTATGAAGGTAATAGTACGACAAGGCGACAAAACAGACTTTTCGCAATTTATTGAAATGCCTAACTTTTGACAAATGCGAAAAGTGTAATCCCTGGCCATCAGAAGGAGATGCTTGGTGGGAGCTGTGAGGAGCCAGTCGTCCAAATATGGAAACACCTGGAATCCTTGACGTCTCAGGTGAGAAGCTACCACTGCCATGCATTTGGTAAACACCCGGGGGGCAGTGGTGAGACCAAAGGGCAGGGCCCTGAATTGAAAATGACTGGTTCCCAGCCTGAAGCGGAGGAATCTTCTGGAGCGTCTGTTCATTTTTATGTGATAGTACGCATCCTGAAGGTCTATAGAGCACATCCAGTTTTCTTTTCCCAATAGGGGAAGGATGGACTGCAGCGTGACCATCCGGAATCTTGTTTTCTTGACTGATCTGTTCAAGATACTGAGATCCAAAATTGGTCTCCAGTCCCCTGTTTTCTTTGGAACTAAAAAGAACCTTGAGTAGATTCCGGATCCTTGCTGGTCTGCTGGAACTGGTTGAATTGCTCTTTTGCAAGCAGCTTTGAAATTTCCAAAACTGCTAGATCCCTTTGAGCGGGTGGAACATCTGGAAGGGATTTTTTGATTGGTTCGAATGAAGAAAGGGGATAGAATAGCCTTCGGAAATGACGGACTGTACCCATTTGTCTTGAGTCAGGGATAGCCAGGCTTCTGGGTACAGTGACAATCTTCCCGACTGCCTCCGAAGGTGGGCAGTCGGGCAACACCTCAGGGATGCTGAAAGGGCTTATCAGAGAAGGCTTCTCGATTGCCCTGGTTCTGGAGCCCCCTGCCTCGAGGGCGGCGTCTACCATTGTTATTCCCGCCTCTGCCTCTGGCGGGAAAACAACTTTGTGCGTCAGGCGAAGTCCCTTGAGATTGTTTACGGAACCACATTTTCCCACTTTTCTGGCCTTTGGAGTAAGGCCTAGAAGGAGTAGAAAACGGACTCCGACGGCAGAAAGAGTCTTGCCATCAGTCTCGCACCTAGTCAAGGTTTCTTTCACTTGAGGACCAAAGAGAGATGATCCATCAAACGGGAATTAGTGAAAGACGCCTTGAAGGGTCCAAAATTGCATAGCCGCATCCAGGCATGCCTACGTAAGGCCACACCCGTCCCTGGCCTTCTCGCCCCATCAGCCGCATAAGAAAGGAGGCACATGGAGGAGTTGGCTATGGAGTTAAGGGTAGCCAGCTGAGTGTTCATCTTATCTTGAAAACCCGCAGCTGTAGGGTCCTTCAACATGTCACTCGCTTCTTTAATCAAGTCCCTTTGAAGACGAGTAAAATGGCACAGGTAGTTCAGCGAACGCATAGCAAATGTCGCTGACGAGAACATCCGCTTCCCGTACCTGTCCATGGACCTAGATTCCTTGTTAGGTGGATGGACAGGTACTGAAGGATCAGCTAGTTCCTTCTTAGTGGCAGCAGCTACCACCATAGCATCCACAGAGACTCCTTTTGTTAAGAACTGTTTGTCTGCTGGTGCCGTTATGAATTTTGAGGGTCTCCTGGGAGTGGGGTCCACTGAATCAGGAGTCGTCCATGCCTTTTTAGCTACCACCTGCATGAGGGGGTCAAAGGGGGGAGACACCCAGGAGGTGGAAGGACGAGAGCCAAACGCCTCAAGGTACACAGATTCATCCTCCGAAGGGATAAGGGCTGGCCAATTTCCCCTCTGTTTGAGGATTTCGAGAATGTCTGCAAAGGAGACATCTTCAGAAGGGGAACGGGGGGAACCCTCGGAATCATCTAAATCTGTGTCAGATGTGATGGACTCAGGTGAGTCAATGTGTTTCCTCTTACACTTCCTCTTCCGAGGGGGCTCTTCTGCCAAATCAGGAGAGGCCTCGGAAGAGGATGAAATCCCCACAGGGGGTTCCTGAGGAGCTGGCTCTCTGCGGTCCGGGATGAGGGAGTGAGTCGACTTGACCTGAGGCACCGTAGAGGGAGGGGCGGACGGAGCCGACTGTGGAGTAGAGCCAGGCTCTAACACACTCCGCATGACCTCGAACGCACCTCTGTCAGGCAAAGCCAGAGGTCCCCGCTCCGAGAAGCTGAGAACCTCCCTCGGCACCGACAGTGATGGCTCCGAGGCCGATGTCGGAGCCGAACTCACCAGCGCCGAAGCTCCGAGAGGAAGAGCGGGGTCGGACAAGGGTCCGATGCCACTCACCCCCTTGGAGCCGACGAGGGAAGCTCGGCGCCGAGATTCCAAGAAAGAAGAAATCGGAGCCGACGACGGAGCCGAAGACATCTGTATCGGCTCCGACGCTACCACAGTCTCGGTTCCGAAATGCCCCGGCTCCGAGCTCAACGGAGTCGGAGGAGGAACATATTGATGGACAGGGGCAGGCATCGACTGATGAGTCGGGCTCTGAAGCATTTGGGCCAGTGCCTCGGACTTAAGAAGTCGACTCACTACCCTCTGAAGGTCATGATCCGACAGCCTCGATGACCTAGAGGAGTGAGATTTATGGCTCCGTTCAGACAACAGAGGAGATCCTGGAGCCGAATGAACAGAGCCAAGGGATGGTGACCTAGATCTCTTCCTAGATGTCGGCTCCGAAGGTCTGGTCGGAGCCGACAAGGGAATTTCTACTACCTCGGCTCCAGCCGGAGCCGAGGGAACCACAGAAGCTGTAGACTCATCGGCTCCAGCCGGAGCCGATGCAGACATAGGTTTTGTAACTTTAGGTCTCGGCTCAGTAGCTGGAGCCGAGGACCTAGAAGCCTTGGAGGGCTTCCCAGAGACAGAAAGGGAATCCTCAGGCTTAAGTAGACCCCTTAGGATCAACTTGTTCTTTCTTTCCTGCAGGACCCTGGGGCTGAAGCCGTGGCATACAGCACAGGAGTCCTGCAGGTGCAAAGGCCCCAGGCAGTAGACACAAGAAGTGTGACCGTCTGTCAGAGACATTTTCTGACAGCACGCATCACACTTCTTGAAGCCTGAGACCTTTGTGTCTTTAGACATCCTAGACAAGAAAGTGTAACCACACACACTCAGTCAAACACACTGATTACACTAATCTTATTTTTAAACTCAAAAATAAAACAATTAACTAAAAGTTTTAATTAAGAGCAACACACACACACCACTAGGGAATGGGGAAAGGCCAGAAGGCCCGAGAGAACTTTAAAGTTCTTGTGGGAAAAAAACGGGATTTTCCGAAAAACAGGGGTAGAAATCCACTAAACTAAGGGAAAAGTAGTTAAACTTAAAAATACAGGGGTTTAAGTATTCTAATTTTACAGAAATAC
The DNA here is from genome assembly GCF_019279795.1 of Protopterus annectens. Lineage (NCBI taxonomy): Eukaryota > Metazoa > Chordata > Ceratodontiformes > Protopteridae > Protopterus > Protopterus annectens. The sequence goes on from NC_056744.1 coordinate 1,226,727,617, forward strand.
ACTTACCAACAAGCCGGTAGAAAAACCAACACCTCGATCGCTGTAGCGGCAAACGAGATCTGAGGTAACTCTCGCCTAGCATTGTGGGATATAAGGGGAGCCTCGAGCCGGTGGAACCAACTCTCGAGCTTTTAGAGTGGCCGAGTCGGAGCCGAGGTCGGCTCCAAACCCATCCAGCAAGAATGAAGGCGAGATAGACAACTTAACATCTAATCTTAATGTAGGAACTGAAATGCAGAGACACTATCTTTACAAAGATTAGTTAAGAAGGTCCTACTGGTACAACATACAGTTCAAAATCCTTCTGGTTGAAGTGATAGCCACATGACAAGTGTTTTCCAGATTAAAGATTTCAAATTCTGCATATAGTGCAGGCTCAGAAAGAGAGAGAGTGAAGTTTCTGCAGCATGAAACTCATATTCCATGGAGTAATGGGATCTTTTAATGATGATCTCAATAGAAATATGTTTCAGAATGGCTTTGAAAAGCCAAGGCTCAACAATTTGATCCAACAAAAATAGAAATATTCTAAAACTGAAGAAATACGCACTGTGAAGGTATCAAGACCTCCGAAGCCCATATAAAAAATAAAACTATTTACTTTTGCAGATTGTCTTTTCAGGCAAGATTTGATAACCTGTATCATCCTAAATGGAAAGGTGGTTTTACTAGTCATCAACTGAAAAGGAGAAACTGTGCAATTAGGCAAAGACTGACATTCTGCATGAAGTTTACCAGAGGGATGGGAAAGTACAGCGTTGAATGTCAGAAGACATGGGTTTTTCAAAGAGGCAAAGCATGAGAGCAAGGGGAACCAAATCTGCTGTGGCCAAAACAGGACCATCAAAATGTTCTGTACTTGTCTGGCTTTCTGGATGATTCTCAAAAATGAAGCAAAAAGGGAGAACCTTACAGGAATATAGGAGCTATTTCTGAAGAAAGTATCCTCCTGCGGCACTCCACCTATAAAGGGGTAAGGGAACAGAAATACCTGGTTTGGGAGGAAGAAAGGTTGCAGCAAGCCCACCACAGGAAATGAAAACTACACATTACTGATGGGCTAATGGGCCATTCACATGGTATCAGCAGAGCTTAAATCTGCTCACTAGTGACCTGGATTTTCCTGGAATATGGTTTGCAAACAAAAAGCACATGGACAACATAGTCCATTTTCAAACACTTATTGCTCCTTGACTCCATAAACAGGAATGAATTCCCACTTGCTTGCTAGTTCACCATGCAACTGTCATGCCATTGGACTCAATGGCTATCACATCTCAAGGCAGGGAGTCATGGAAAGTTTGGAGTATGGCTACAACTGCCCATAATTCTGGAATAATGATGCACAGACTGGCCTACATGTATGATCAGACTTCTTGGACAGTCTGCCTTTGATAAACTCCACCTTCTCAATCACGGGGCATCTGTAGCAGCTGCAATTACTGGAGTGGGAATCTGAAATGGAATGCCTCATATAAAGTTGAGTAGGTGCAACCACCCCTGCAGACAAGACTTGGGATCTTGGATCTCTTGATGAGCTAGGATCTCTTGATGAGCTAGGTCACCGAGTCTGAGATCTCTAACTAACGTGAAGAGTACCTCCAATGCCCTTTTGTAAAGCACAGAAGGAAGAGAAAATCATGACCATACAAATTATCTTCCTGGGGATAAACTATTTAGACTATGTAAATCTAAAGCAGAGAGAATGACATTTGTTATCTTTAGTAGTATAAAGAACCCAGAGTAATACCTTAATCTTTTCAGGTCTGGTGAGACTTCTTGGAAGGCTTTTTACTAGATTAAATTTCTCTTTTCTTGTTGCAACTTTTCTGCTAGGGTAGGATGATAGACAAGATAAGGATTGGGCCTACAGTGGGGGAAGGAGATATGTGGAAGGGAAATGCATACTTTCTAGACAGCCCCATCTTTACTTGCTTGTCCTACACAGTAACCAGCTAGCAACCTCCTGTTGTCAAGTACCCCTATATCAGAGTGGGGGACTTTTATGGAGTTGTCATGATAGTTTTCATTCTTCAAGGCTGACAAATTTGCTTCTGTTGCCCATGCCTAAACAATAGCTATTGCAGTCTCCCTTACATCCTAGAAAAGGATGTTGCCAGTTCTGAAATTGGGCACCAACATCTGTGAGGCTTTTGCCATTTTTATGCATGGAATTTGACAAGAGGGTCAAAGACAGAACGATCCTGAAAGGGCAAGTTTAAAAAAAAGCCAATACAATAAAGTCCATTGGCTGAACCAGGCATGCTAGCAAACTGCAGTACTACAGTCCACAGCTTGAGCCAAACTTTCATTAGATTATATGCTACTTTCATGCTGAAGTTCAAAAAAAAAAAGGACAATGCTGTTGAATGGTACTTCAACTTTTTTTTTTTTTATTTGAAGTCCATCTGATGAGTTAACCAAACAAATGGCGCATTATACTTAAAAGGCTTCACTGTAACTTTATTTGTGGAAGGTAGTACATGACCTTCAAGAATAAGGTACAGGGTATCTAGATTTGCTTCCCCTTCCCAGTTGATCCACAGTCTGAGATTTGCTATCTGGGGATAAAATGCAGGACTACCAAGTTTTATAGCTTTTTGAAGGTCTACTTATGCAACTATGGAATGCTTTGGAGTGTCTGACTATTAGTTCCCAAGGTATTTAGCTGGTTCTCTTAGTATTGGAGAGAGGGTTCCTATCACGTAGTCAAACTTTTACAAGTTCGAACCTCATATGGTCGAGACCATAAGTTCGAATTTGTAAAAGTTTGAGCGTTTCAACAGAAATCTCCATAAGTGAAGGTTTCCATTTTGTTTAATGGAGTGAAAGCTCAGAGTTGGTATATTTAAGTAGCGGGGGGTGTGGGGGTGCCGGGGGGGCTTGCCCGCCTGCTTAAAACAGTTTATTTTGTTTTCCGTTTTTTTTTTTTTAATCCATAGTAATGGTTCGAACATTACGTGTTCGTAGTTATAAGACTTCGACTATGTGATATAGACCCCTGGAAAGACACTATCTAGGAATTTTCCATGTTGGACTGGTGACTTCATTTTATTTTTTCAGTGCAACACCACATAAGTTTGTTGGTAAGGACAAAAGTCCCTGTTATCTTCTACACGAATGATACTGAATCTGTGTGCTAGCATAATTTTTAAAATTTCTCTAAGTGTGGCATCAAATGGGGGAGGCAGGATGGGGAGAATCAGCATCCTCCTCAGCTTCAATATAGGCATAGGAGTCTGTGAGGACAAGTTTGTGTGTTTCCATTTATACATGTGCTTTTGGGCTGTTTTTGGAGGTGCCAAGTCTAAAGAAGCATCCTAACGCTGTTGTGGTAGATCTCTAGATAAGCCATTGGGTCCTGCTGTCTGGTTGCAAAACTATCAGAATAACACTGACTCACAAAGATGCTGGTCTGCTGCAGGTAAAGGTACAGACATTTGAGTAGGAACAGATTTCAAAGGTGGCTAATGCAAAGGTGTTTGCAACACTGGTAGTAATGCTAACACAGACATCATATTTAGCAAAGAAGGCAACAACTGAAAAAATCCAATTCCACCAGCACCTGCAATTAAAAGCTTGGTGTTGAGCTTCACCTCACTGTACTAACCACCAGTGCTGCAACCAACAGCCTCACTGACACTAGAAGAGTCAAGCAGAAAACACTGGCACCAGTGATCAGCTAATTACTGAATTAGCTATGCTGAAAACTACAAACTTGAGATAGTGGATGTACTCAACCTTGATAGCTTACAGATGTCAACATCGACATCTTAAGGGTTAAGATTAGTACATCTCTGTACTAACACAGATATCATAGTACTGATAAACTCCTTCTGCAATTCAAAGGGAGTTACATATATCAGTAACATATTTAAGTACGACTAAATTATTTTTATAAGACACATTGTTCCTACTACTATTGAAACTGTCTGGGTTTCCTTCTTCCACATTGCCCTCATTTCTGCCTGTGTACTTAAGACACTATAGTCTCTGGAGGTAGCAATTTCAGTGATCAATGCTACTTTTGTCTTCTTTTCATGGACTACTACATCTGTTTTTCCCACATTTATTTTTTGAACTGTTGGTAAGGGGTGATCCCATGTGACTTAAACTTCATAATTTTCTATTATGTTTTTGTGGCTTATGATTCCAGTGTTTTTCAGCTGCTTCAACATTATAATGTTTGCACAATCCCCAATGCAACATTATTATGCCTTTCAGTATACAGTCCTTCTGCTATTTGTATATCACAACCAGCAACAAGATGTGCAACTATATCCAGCTCTGTTTTACAAAACCTACATTTGCCTGTTTCTTCCACGCCCAATGGACTTTGTAAACCAAAGTGTACATAGCCCATTATTTTGGGCCACCAATATTAGCTTTTCATCTTTTGGTTTAAATTAATCTCTCCTTAACCATTCCTGCGTTCGATCCTGATCAACATGACGTTGTTCCAAGAGTTTTCTGTACTTGCAACTATATGCATTTTCCACATTTCTTGCTTTCTCATCTGATCCTTCACCCTATGTTCTTTCTTTTGTTTTTTGGCACATTCAGTTGCTGCCAGATTTTTATCTACTTCTGGTTTGATTTCCATTCATGCTCGATGCCGATATGCTTCTGCTAAACTAAGTAGGGAAGTCATCTTAGACTTATTCTCCTCATGTTCCAAAACTTTCAATATGTTTGGGTCTTGTGAGGTTAGCAGATACGTATGCAATCCTACGACTACAGATCTATACATATAATCAATTTCGAGGATGCCCATAACTCCTTCAGAATGGGGAATGTATAATCTTGGCATACACTGATTTTTATAAATCATCCAATGAGCATGAAGCTTCCTTGTTTTCTTGCCCAACCTGTCCAGCACCTTTTGTGGCCAGTCTATCGCTCCTAAACTGTAAGTTAGGACAGGAACAGCAAACTGATTTATAGCTTGTAATTTGTTCCAAGATGTCAACACTGTTTTCAGTACTAATTGATCCCCAAATATTTATATACCCCCTCTTGCTCAAATTCTTTTATATCACATTCCTGTCCCAAACTGATGTTTTCTTGGTGCTGCAGCATTTCTGCTTTAAAGGTTGCTTTTACACATTTATCAAGACCAAATGACATTCTTATATCATCTGAAAAGTTTTGACCACTTGCAGCTGTGCTTTCCATTCCTCATTTGATGAACTATACAGCTTTGAATCATGTACAAAAAGAAGGTAAGTATTTATACTTTGTTGTTTTCTGGGAGCCAAATTAAAGCCATAACCATGTGAAGTAGACAGCGTAATGCGTTAAGGGCAAGACAAAAGAGCAGTAGTGGCAGAGAGTCACCCTGGAATATTCCCCTTTGAATTTTTATCCCTGGAATAATAACTTTGTCCTTTACCATGGCTTAACTGCAAAGTAGTTTGCCACTGTTTCATGGTCGCTGTAATGCAATTGATCAGTATAGGGTGTATCTTATTCATTTTTAAGCACTCTTTTATCCATGAATGTGGGATATTGTCAAATGCTTTTTTGTAGTATATACCATGTGAAAGCAGTGCCAAGGATTAAATGGTGGAAGTTAAAAAAGGGTGATTGTGAGGTGGAGTTCAGGGAAGAGTTAAGACAAGCACTGAGAGGCAATGAAGAGTTACTGAATAGCTGGGTAACTACAGCAGAGCTAGTAAGGGAGACTGCTAGGAAGGTGCTTGGTGTGACATCTGGACATAGGAAGGAGGACAAGGAGACATGGTGGTGGAATGAGGAAGTACAGGACAGTATACAGAGGAAGAGGCTGGCGAAGAAGAAGTGGGATTGTCAAAGAGATGAAGAAAGTAGACATGAGTATAAGGAGATGAGGCGCATGGCAAAGAGAGAGGTGGCAAAGGCTAAGGATAAGGCATATAGAGAGTTGCATGAGAGATTAGACACTAAAGAGGGAGAAAAGGACCTGTACCGATTGGCTAGACAGAGGGACAGAGCTAGGAAAGATGTGCAGCAGGTAAGGGTGATAAAGGACAGTGAGGGAAACGTACTCACAAGTGAGGAGAGTGTGTTGAGTAGATGGAAAGAGTACTTTGAAGGGCTGATGAATGAAGAGAATGAGAGAGAGAGAGAAGGTTGTATGATGTAGGGATAGTGAATCAGGAAGTGAAGCAGATTAGCAAGGAGGAAGTAAGGACAGCTATGAAGAGGATGAAAAATGGAAAGGCTGTTGGCCCAGATGACATACCAGTGGAAGCATGGAGGTGCTTAGGAGAAATGGCAGTGGAATTTTTAACCACATTGTTTAATGAAATTTTGGAAAGTCAGAGGATGCCCGAGGAGTGAAGAAAAATTGTTTTGGTACCTATCTTTAAGAATAAGGGTGATGTGCAGAGCTGCAGTAACTACAGAGGGATAAAATTGATCAGTCACAGCTTGAAGTTATGGGAAAGAGTAGTGGAAGCTAGGTTAAGAAGGGAGGTGATTGATTAGTGATCAGCAGTATGGTTTCATGCCAGGAAAGAGCACTACAGATGCAATATTTGCTCTGAGAGTGTTGTTGGAGAAATACAGAGAAGGTCAGGAGGAGCTGCATTGTGTCTTTGTGGACTTAGAGAAAGCATATGACAGGGTGCCTAGAGAGGAGTTGTAGTACTGTATGAGGAAGTCGGGAGTGGCAGAGAAGTATGTAAGAGTGGTACAGGATATGTACAAGGGTAGTGTGACACTGATGAGGACTGCAGTGGGAGTGACAGATACGTTTAAGGTGGAGGTGGGATTACATCAAGGATGAGCTCTGAGCCCTTTCTTATTTGCGGTGGTGATGGACAGGTTGACAGATGAGATTAGACAGGAGGCCCCGTGGACTATGATGTTTGCAGATGACATTGTGATATGTAGTGAGAGTAGGGATCAGGTTTAGGAGACCCTGGAGAGGTGGAGATATGCTTTAGAGAGGAGAAGAATGAAGGTCAGCAGGGCTAAAACAGAATATATGTGTGTAAATGAGAGGGAGGGTAGAGGAATGGTGAGGATGTAGGGAGTAGAGTTGGTAAAGGTGGATGAGTTTAAGTACTTGGGATCAACAGTTCAGAGTAATGGTGAGTGTGGAAGAGAGGTGAAGAAGAGAGTACAGGCAGGGTGGAATGGGTGGAGAAGAGTGTCAGAAGTGATTTGTGACAGACGGGTACCAGTAAGAGTGAAAGGGAAGGTCTACAAGGGGGCAATGAGACCAGCTATGTTATATGGGGTTGGAGACGGTAGCATTGACGAAAAGGCAGGGGTCAGAGCTGGATGTGGCAGAGTTAAAGATGTTAAGATTTGCACTGGGTGTGACTAGGATGGACAGGATTAGGAATCAGTATATTAGAGGGTCATCTCAGGTTGGACAGTTTGGAGACAAAGCAAGAGAGGCGAGACTGCGTTGGTTTGGACATGTGCTGGGTATATTGGGAAAAGGATGCTAAGGATGGAGCTGCCAGGTAAGAGGAAAAGAGGAAGGCCTAAGATAAGGTTTATGGATGTGGTGAGAGAGGGCATGCAGGTGGTTGGTGTGAAAGAGCATGATGCAGAGGACAGAAAGAAATGGAAACAGATGATCCGCTGTGGCGACCCCTAACGGGAACAGCCGAAAGAAGAAGCTGATGATGATGATGACCATGCCATACTTACATTCTTCCCTTTTTTACAGCTCTCCATTATGACTTTATTTAACAACACATGCTCCTTTATTCCATATTACTTTCTTTTATTATCCTTTTGTTCTATTGCCATGACTGAGCTTTCTAAGTAACTATAAACTCTGTCAGTATCAATTCCAGTGTATAGTTTGTATGTTGCCAGAAGGCAAGTTATTGGTCTATAATTTTTAGGATAGCTTGCAGGTTCACTGTTAACTAGGAGCATTGTTTTTCCTGTTATAGACCAGGTTGGTGTTTTCCCTTGGTATGCATATGAATAGTTCTTACTCATGGCTAAATCTTCATGCAAAGATGTTAATACTTTAAGCCAGAAGGTACTGAATCTGGGCCTGGGGTTTTCCAGTTAGGAGCTTTTCTTAACTTCATTTCAAGCTCTCTGTATGTTACTTCATCCTGTTTCATATCCTGTACATTTGAACGTCTTATTCTTTCTTTTACTTATTCTGTCCATTTAACATATTTATGTTCCACAGGATCTTCATAGATATTTCTCTAAAATGTATCTATTTCTTCTTTTTTGGTGGTGTTCCAATTCCTTTTGTCTTGTTTCCCAATTGTCCATAAAACTTTTTTTGAGTTATCAATAAATTCCTTATTCTGTACTTTTCCTTTATATTTACCTCCATATCGTCTAAGTTTTATTGCCTGTGCTGATATTTTTAGTTTATTATTTGCGATAGTGCACAACAGATCTTGATCCGTTCTGATAAGTGCATTGCTCAACTACTACTTTTTTTTTTTTAATTTCTCCAAGTCTTTTGGGTTGCTAATACCATGACGGGAATGGACCCCATTCCTAAGTCAAAGTATGATTAAAGTTCATGAAATTACTATTGTTTCAATCTTTGATATTAGCCAGAAGTGCTCTTCGCAGCACCCGCAATGAGCCCAGTAATGACTGCTTCCGTAATTCATACAGAGTTACATGTATCGGTAACATATCTAAATATGAGTTTAAAATCTTTTTTATGAGACCCATTGTTCCTATTAGTACTGGAACTGTCTGGGTATCCTTCTTCCAAATTGACCTCACTTCTGCCTGAAAATCCTGATATTTTATGACTTTTTCTGTCTCTGTATGTAAGACACCGTAGTCACTGGGTGTAGCAATTTGAATGATCTCATGTAGGTGTATGCATGAGGTTCTAAACTAAAATCTTTAGTTATTTAAATAGATATCACTTTAAAACCTGGGATGGCATCATTTTCTTACTGATAAAAAGAACTCTTGGAATTTTTTGAGTCTAATGACAATTGGATGGATGGTCATAACTGATGTGGTCAACCTCTTTTCTATAATCTCTCACAGGAATATTTTAAAGGAATTTGATTAGATCACTACAACAGACTTGATGGCTGTTTGTGACTTTATGGAGGCAATTCTTGATAGTAAATGGATCTATTTTTCGTGGGGAATATTTCCATCAAATTTCAGAGGCAGCTGTGGGGGAAGGTGTATGTATTACTTAGATGCCAACATCAGTAAGAATCATAAATGGAAATTTTTCTTTGAATATATAAATAAAAGGAACTTTCCTACTTACATTATGACAGCAATCACTCCCTTGAGTCAAATGTTTTGCCTGGTAATTTCTACCTCCTTTCTTTGCTTTTGTAGATAATTTCTCTGTTTGTTTCTATGTGGAGCTTTTCTCCCGAGGCCTCTGCTGAAAATGGAAATGTATCCAGTTGGACTAGCCCAGTAAACAAATGTAAAATAAATAAATAAATAAATACAATAAATAAAAGGAAAGCCTCATTAAATTAAAAGGCAACTTGTCAGATTAGTGAGGATTATCTCTGATGAAGATAATTTATTTCTGAACTGAATGTGCTGAAGGGATTTGCAGGACAGAAGGTACCCAGAGGAATTTCCTAAAAAACAGCCCCTAGGATATATCAACTTCTTGTTGGAAAGTGGGACACACATAAGTAAATATACAAACACTAATAAGGATTTTGGGAAAGCTTTGAATATTAAATACTGTAGTCATGCTTCCCCGGTCAAGACCAACACTGAAAAACACTGGCAGGTAATAGAACATTTCCTGGAGATGAGTAAACACATGGAATAAACCACATTTTGTTTTAAAAACAGGGTTTAATATTAAGGAATGGTTAGAAACAAGTAAGGGACAAAAGGGACATTTTTGCACAATAAAACGTGCATTTTGCAATTGATACTATTTTATTTTAGCAGAACAAGCTAGTAATATCCCAGAGTATGGATCTGTAAAAATCAAACGGCCATGTCAACTGTGGCACTACAGGTTTTTCGTATTTCCTAGGTGCAAGACATGCCCTGCTTTTTATGTTGGAAAAATGTAACTGTTTTTTAGTAAAAGAATTTATGGGCATGTGAGAGTTCACAAAAAAAAGATGAGAATAGTGCTTTAGGAATAGAAAAATGGAGAAACCCATAAAGAAGGATATGGTCAGCAGTAGTGGAAAAACAAGAACTGATATGCAAGTCTCAGAAGCTTGGAAGCTAAAAAGCTGGGTTCCTATTACGTGATCACAGATGCATTTTGTCGAATGCGTCTTGATCGAACGTAAAAGAATGAAAAGGCAAAATAGCAAAGTGGCTTTGAAGCGAATTCTTTCCCTTGGAAAGAATTTGCTTGGCTGCTTCCATTACTTTGCCATTTTTGGCACTGTAGTGCAATCTCAGAGTTGGTATATTTAAGTAAGGGGGTGTGGGGGCACAGCCCCCCCCCCCCACTTTATGTAATGTCTTAAAGTTTTTTTTTTTTTTGGAACAGCGATTTTTTTTTTCCCTTGGAAAACAAATTATTGTTCTGAGGTTTCGACATTGTAAGTTTTTGCTTACATGGGGTTGATTAATCATTATTTGCTTTTGTAAGTCTTCGATGATATAATATAAACCCAAAAGCCTCCTCAAAATAATACCAAACAAAGCATTTAGTTTCCATTTCGCATCTAGAAAAATACATTTAAACTACTGCATTTGTCTTACCATTTAAATTAGGTTTTTTTTTAGGTTCCCATTCTGCATTTGTTCTAAATCTGAAGTTAACACTATTAACTGAAGGCATTTTTATACCTTGCAGTACCTTTCAAGTTATTTCTGTGCTGTGCCTAGGTATATAAATTGGTTCTGAGTGGGCTCTCTCACTATTCTGCATTTTTGTTATCTCTACTCAATCTGAAACTACAGCTATCAACTGATTTGCTTTTTGGAGTGTAGTACAGTTGTGTAAAGTCTTACCATAGACGTCCTTATCTTCACTGCTGCAGTATTCTTCACCTTAGGGATTTCCAATGAAAAGCTTCAGTGATGGAATTCATGTCAAAACCCTTGAAGAAGGCACCAGAAGAGGAAACAGCACTGGTGGAATGAGCTCTAACTGAAGTAGACAGACACTTATGCTGAAAAGAAAGAATAACAAAAGGAAATGGCCTTAGACTCTAGGAGGAGACAGTTTGCTTAGAAATGGCCAAATTCAATGTCCTCAGATGAAAAGAAACAAAAAGCTGGTCAGACCTACAAATGGCCTTAGTTTTATCTAAATTATACCTGAGCTATAAATCCAAGGTATGCAGGATCCTCTCACTAGCATACTGTAGAGAAGGAAAAAAGGTAGGGAGTTGTACTGCTTGATTTAAGGACAATTCATCAACAACTTTGAGCATAAAAGAAGGATTAGTACAAAGAGACACCCTGTCTTTGTGAAAAATCAAAAAAGTATGAATGGTCATACGGGCCTGAAGCTCAGAAACATTCTGAGCAGATGTAAGAGCAAGCAGCAACACAGTCTTCCAGGTACAGTGTTGCAGAGAGGCTGAAATTGCAGCCTCAAAAGGAGCCTGGTTCAATTTTTCCAAAACAAAATTAAAATCCCAGTAATGAGGAATAGGCCTCCTTGAGAGCCTAAGATGCAGAACTCCTTTGAGAAACTGCTTGACCTCAAAACAAGAAGCCAAAGGAAGAGCCAAGGCAGATAGGCAAAAATAGCTGACAAATGGGTTGTCACAGAAGAACAGGCCAAGCCAGACTGCAGCAACTCATACAAATAGGAGAGAACCAGATGGACCCTCACTGAAAAAGGGTCCTGGATATAAGCAAGGCACCAGACATAAATTATTTTCCATTAGGACACGTAAGGCACCTAAAAAGGGATCTAAACACTATCACCCACAGTGTCCGTTTAAGACTGGACAAGTGGGAATGGATGAGTGACCCATTTCCCTGTGTGAGGATGTAAAACCTGTGAGGTAACTTGTGGTGATTGCCCCTGGCCAGATGCATTATGATGGGGAACCAGTGCTGTCTTGGCTAAAAGGAAGTCACTAGCCAGATTTTTGGGGAGTCCCAATGAATCTTCTGCAGGACTCTTGGAAGCAGAGGAAAAGGAGGGAAGGCACAGAGAAACATCTCCTTCCAACGAAAAGAAAGGGCTTCCATCTTCCACTCCAAACTGCATGGCAGTCTGGAACAAAAGAAGAGGGAGATGCCTGTTCTGAGGGCAGGCAAAAAGATCTACTGGAGGAATACCCCACTGATGGACTATGTCCACAAAAATGTCTCTGTGAAGCATCCATTCATAAGCCTGTGTTTTGGACCTCTTAAAATAGTCTCCTCCTAGATTGTGCTCTGAAGGAATATACCTGCCTGAAGAGTTAGCTGATAACTGATAGCCAGATCCTAGGCCTGAGGAACCATCCTGCAAAAAGGTAAGACTTTGTACACCCCTGCTTGTTGATATACTACATCACTGTGGTGTTGTCTCTGTAAACCTTCAGGAAGCCTGGAGATAGCGTGACGTGAAAAGCCTGAAGGGCCAGAGTTAGACCTTTCATCTTTTTGATTTGGACACAGTCTGATTTCTGATGGGGGCCAAAGACCCTGAACCTTCAGGGAAACAAAAGAAGTCTCCCACCGCATGTCTGAATAGTTGGTAAACAGTTCTTGGGAAGGAACCAGAGGCTGAAAGGGCAGGCCTGTGTTGAGGGTGAGTTGTTGAATCTACCACTTGAATTCCAGCTTGAGACAGGGAAAGAGAGGCTCTCTGAAATCCAGAGGGCAGCAAAGCTGAAGCCAAACTGAAGGTACAACTGAAGCTTCCTTATATGCAGTCTGGCAAGACGGAGCATTGGAAAAGAAGTGGCCATGAATCCTACGGCCCAAAGAAAATCCCTGGCTGGAATGGCAGGCAGAAGAAGAGACTGAAAGAAAACTGCCAAGGACAAAACCTTTGGAGTGGAAGAGAGGCCAATATTGGCACTGTCTGAATCCTTAAGCCCAGATATACATGATTCTGAGAGAGACTCAGAACAGACTTTTGGAAGTTAACAGTGAACCCTAAACTTTGAAGGAGAGATGTGGTGAACTCCAGAGCCCATTACAGGCACCTAGGAGAAGGTACCTGAAATTTGAATCAACGGATCATCTAAATAAGGAAAAATCAAAATGCCTTGGAGCCTGTAAAAGGCAATCAAAGGAGGCAGACATTTTATGAATACCCCTGGAGCAGTACCTCAAACAAGTCCTCCAGGTTCAGTGGGCATTACCCACTTCTGACAAAACCAAACTAGGCTGTATCCAGTGTCAGGAGGTTTTCTATGTCATTGTTAATCATTTTCATTACAATTATTACCATGCTTTTGCATGAGTCTAGTCAGACTTATGGTTCTGTAATTCTTAGGATTCACTGTTTACTCTTGCAGAGACAATGACTGCTGCAGTCTTCCATTCATGTGGCACAGAGCCTATGGTTGAAATGTAACACCAGTGGTCCTGATAGGTCACACTTCAGGGGGTAAAATTAAAGATAAATTTATCAGCCAGAAGATTTGCAACATTTCTTGTTTCCATGACTGTGACTCCATTTACCAACAGTTCTGCACACTGTTGCATGTTGCCTTTGATGTTTTGGACATAGCTAAACTCAGTCTTATCGTTGTCCCTGGCTTGGGACACTATATTTACATCAAAACTTGCCTTTTTGGACTTACTGGACTTAGTCTCCTTAACCGTCTATTCAGTTTGATGAGACTGTTTTTAGCTTTCTTGGTGTGATACTTCCTAATTTTAGCTATGAGTTCTTTTCTTTTTTTGTACAACCTATATGGCTAAGGATTCTACCATGGTGGTTAGTTTTTGAGTTAGTTTTGGTATTATTTCTGGTAGACACAGTAGCCTCTATGCAATCACTGACATGATTGTACAGAACTTCTGTGAATAATTCTGCATAGGCTGCTGTGTTTTATGGGTTTGGAGGGGATTGTAATTTTGGCAGGTTATCATTTAACAGAAGGTAGAATGCCTTAGAGTAGTTTATAACTGTTACAGGGTTTGCAGGGGTTACAGAATTGATTCTTATTTCAAAGGAGAATGTTCTGTGGTCTGATCCTACCAAAGAGGACATGACACTAGGGGGGGACAGCATTCTCCAATATTTGTGACTAACAGGTCCAATATGTTTGCACCTCTAGTAGGCATATGCATTAACTGGTCCAGAGTGTTTGTGCTTACAAAGTCTAGGGATCTCTGTGCCTGCAAATGTGGGGTCATGTAGGATTCTCAGTTTATAGAAGGATAATTAAAAGTCACCCATGAGTATTTCATTTGGTCGAATGATGAGCGTCTCTGACAGACCTATGTATTATGGGACATAAAGGGTGCCTTATAGCTTGCCAGGATATGGTATGGGACTTTGTCTATGGTAATCTGCACATGGAGGAACTCATCTTGTTTAATCAACCTAGAGGTATGCATGTAACTGATGTAGATTGAGACACCTCCACCTTTAGTCCCTGTCTGTATAGCTGCTGGTCTAAATGTGTGGAAGGCACTGGAGTACTGTACTGCCTGAGCACTGGCTGATGGGGTGTTCTCTGTGACTTTAAAACATGTCTCAGTAACTGCACAAATGTCTTCCAGGTGAGGAGAGCTTGGAAAAAATGACTCCTGGCATTGAGTACTAACACGAAAATATTTTTCCTTGGGTAGATTTTGCTCTGAAGGTTTATCAATTTGGCACTGCCTAAAAAGGCAAAATGGGGGAGGACAATGTTTTAGGCAATATTTCAAAGCATAAGGGTCAGGTGCACTTGGCAAAGCAATGTGGTTTGTTAACCATTTCTTTCCATGCTGCCAAATATTGTATTCCTGTAGAATGACACCAAAAACAAAGCCAATTCTTAAAAACAATAATCTTCAGTTCATATTGTGTCATCATCCTTGGTGAAGGTACAACACTGGGCACATACCAGCATGTGACGCACAGTACAAGAGCTCCATAATGGTTCTCTTCACATAGTCTAGGGAGGAACATCTCAGGTCATTTACACCTACATGGACTATGACTGAATCATACTGGTACCTATGGCGCAATGATTTGAGTGCATGCATAACTTGGCAGAGCCTGGCCCATGCCAAGTATCAGACTCTCTTTGTTCAGCCTGGTGAGTATGTTGTGCAATGGGAATCTCTTGTGACTAGAGTCCTGAGCAGTCTATTGGCTTGCATTATGGGTTTGGTAGTTGATGCTCGACAGAGTGTGGCTGCATTATACAGTGGTAGGTGTGGTTTCTGTTGAGTGATTTAAAGTTTACTGATGATATTTTTTGGGGTGGAATGTTTGGGAGGTCTTTGAGGATTTGAGAAGACTACATTTAAGTGCCTCAGCATAAGCAGTTCTATGTGTGGGGTGGGTATAACGTGATTGTGTTTATGACAACCAGACTGTTACTTTGAGTCTTTGTATGTAAGAGTTTTGCCTCCAGAGACATTGTGCATATGCATCTCTCCCATACTGTATTTGTTTCTTCCTAAAAGGTTTAATCAACAATGCTTATCTAATTAAAACTAAAACACATACCTCTCAACTGTCCAGACTTTTGCCTCATATTTTTTGTCTGTATTTTATAAAATTTGTGATTTTCTGGATATTTGTGGGAAATCGGAGAGGACTGAATTCACAAAATAATGATAGGCATTTGAGTTTCAGGCTTCATATCCTTCAGAAAATACATGGTAACGTAAGACCTTTTATTTTAGCAATATTCTAAGTTTATAAGAGCAATATTTAAAATTTGTCCCTATTTCTGGGGCTTTGTTCCCCCCATTATTTTGGATATGTCCAGATTGTGTGAAGAGGTTGAGAGCTATAGTTTTAGTCACTTTTCAAACTTCAAACAAAAAGATTTGGTCAGCTGTGTGAATTGCAGCTAGAGCTTGTGTTAATTAAACCCAGCGGGAGTGGAAAATTTCTGCAGTTATGGGAAAATAATCATTGTTCCAAAGAGCTCAAAAATACATGGTGTCCTCACCTGTGTTCTCAGTGTTTGGCCTATATTTGGTGCTATCCAGGCTAAGATAAGTACTTTAAATTTAAATCTGGCAAGATATTTCCAAAGGATGCTACAGTATTTTCAATTTACTTACTGAATTTTTTTCTGCATTTCATCAATGTAAAATGTATTTGCATTTCCTTGGTCTTGCTGCTGCTAGTGTGCTTTGAAATCACCTTAGAGTGTGTATTCCTCACTGCTGGCTTGTCATCCTTAGAACTATCTTGTAATTGCTTGTTGCAGCAAGTGGTTTGACTTATTTCTGGTACTGTTTCACTTTGGGCTAACTAAAGTGTGTTTTCACATTAAGACGACTGGGGTTGCAACTCTAATGGCAGAAGGAAGGCAGCCTGGTCTGTTGGAGTTGGGAAATGCAGAGGGAGGCTTAAAGGGAGATTGCTTCATTGGCCAGAGGGCTTTTTAGCTGGCTTAGTCACTTTTCTGTGTGTCTATAACTTTCACTACTCATTGCCGAGTGGTGTTTAGCAGTGCCTTGTATAGGGCTCAGAAACAAAGAGACTAAATTTTCCCTATAAAATGTCACCTGTAACTTTACCGAGAACTCATTTATGCAATTAGCAACTTGTTTGCACAGAGAGGTGCACTGTTGCACAAATTCACTCACATGAAGTTTAACTGCAGTTTATATCCTCAAGTTAGCCTGATGTAAACTCCTGCAGTACTTGGATGTCAGTAATGTAAGCATTACACCCACATCATATAGTACTGACACAATAACTACACCAACATATGCTGAGGCACTTGAAAGCAACCTACCTAAACCCCAAAGATCTCCTAGATGTTCATCATATACACAGAATCCTCAGCAACCACAAAAATACTCCACCAAAACAGCACCCAGCACAACATATACTGCTATATCATTTGGAGTCTCATCTACAAACACTTCAAGCTAAGCCAACAAACTGCCCATTATTTTATTCATCGGAGACTCCACTGTGAGACATACAGATGTCTCACTCACCAAGCTGAATAGGGAGAAAATCACAGTCAGTTGTCTATCATGCCCACAGTCTGCCACACCACCCATGCAATGAAGCCATTAAACTACATTTACCAGTATGACTCAGTCACAGTCCATGTGGCTGTAAATGAAATGAGACAAACCTATCTGGACTGTATGAATAAAGACATTATGGAGCTCTCAGACTGTGTTGTCCCAGGTTGGTGTGTGTCTGACACTGAGTAGTATTCTACCTTCACCAAGGAAGATGTCACAATATGAACAAAATGTGACTGACTGCGATAATCAGATTTGCTTTTGGAGTCATTCCAAGGAGGCAAAATATTTGTCAGTATGAAAGGATATGGTCAACAATTCACATTGTTTTGTGAAAAAGGATGGTCTGCACCTGTCCCCCGCTAGGCTTTCAAATACTAGCTAAAACATTATCCTCCCCATAGTGCTTTTTTTAGGCAATGCTAAACTGACAAACCTTTTGACATAGCACAACCAACCCATGGCAATCTAAAGTATTAATGTGCAATGCCAGGAACCTAAACAATAAATTCCACTCCATCCAGGCTCTCTTCACCCTGGTGAATGTGGACATCTCTGCATTTACTGAGAAAATGGTTTAAAACCAAGGAGGGCACCCTGGCAGTGCAGGCCTACTATGCCTTTCATACATTGAATCCAGCTACTGCACAGGCATGGACCAAAGGTACAGGTATATCAGTCTACATCAACAACAAACTCACTTTAAAACTAATCAAACAGGAAAGGTGCTTGAGCTTCTGCAAGTCCACATTTCCATAGACAGAGTCCCATACCCCAATCCCAAGCTATAAGTCACTCTCTAGGACCTAAGAAACCCACAG
This sequence comes from Protopterus annectens, assembly GCF_019279795.1. Taxonomy (NCBI): domain Eukaryota; kingdom Metazoa; phylum Chordata; order Ceratodontiformes; family Protopteridae; genus Protopterus; species Protopterus annectens. The sequence goes on from NC_056744.1 coordinate 1,226,745,451, forward strand.
CTCATACCTGGACTTACTGGAGGCACTCACCATTCAACCCCATACCATATTCACGGGCAACTTCGACTACCTCACCATAAACTGGGATATTTCCACAACCCAAACTTACAGGCCCAGAGATTCACAGACACCTTGGACAAGACAGTCCATATACCCACTAGGAGAGAAAACATACTCAGCCTGGTATTCACAAACATGGGAGAACACTGTACCGCCCCAGTGCACAGTCTTCTCTGGTAAGGTAGACCACAAAGGTGCCTCCTTCATAAAAAGGCAATTCTGTGACCCAGTTAACCCCGTAACATTTAGGAACAATTTTAATGTAAATTTCTTACTACTAAGTAATAAGCTATTAACCCCCCCCCACCAAAACCCTGAGAACACAAATGCTCGTGCAGAATTGTTCAAAGAATGTACAGTCATGTCAACAAATGCTTAGAGACAGCTCTGCATAGCAGAAATAGGCCTAGAAATAACTAAAAAAAAACACCCTGGTGGAATAGAAAATAAACAGGTTGTACAGAAAATGAAAACACACAAAATTAGAAAGTGTGCAATGCCTACCTTAATAAAAACATTCTCATCAATCTAAACAACTAAGAGGGCAAATTAAGTCTGCAAAAGCCAAATTTGCTGTAAAGATAGCCTCTGGCAAAGGACAACCACAAGGCTTTCTTTAGCTATGTCCAAAACCTCAAATGCAGCAAACAGCAGTGTGCACAATGGATTGTAAATTGAGCCACCTACAAGGAGGAAAAAGATATAGTAAATCTGATAGTCAACAAATTCAGCTCCAGTCCCCTCCCCCCTCTGCCCCAGGAAATACTATCAAACACCTCCCCCCAAACTATCACTAGGGAGCAAATCATAGATGCTCTAAGGCCAAAAACTTTGCAATGACGGGCCCTAATAATATCCCAAGATGCCTCCTAAACAGCCTGAAATATGACCTATCAACACCACTAGAGTCAGTGTTTAAACACAGCCTTCAGACAGGATTTGTGTCATGTGAATGGAGAACTGCAACTGTCATCCTTCTGCACATGGGCAGGCCATTAATGTACTGCAGGAACTACCGACCCACTAGTCTCATAAGCAAAGACATGGAAAGAATTATTATGGAAATGATTAATAAGCACATAGAGGAAACATACAAACACTGGAGCCAACCCATTTTGGTTTCATCAAGGGCACATCATGCCTACTTCACCTTGTGAACTTCTTTGAGAAGGTCACCAATGCAATGGATGAAGTAAAAACAGTGCATAATGCCTAGCCTAAACTGGATACAGTATTTAATAGAATATCCCATTTGAGCATTGTAAACAAACTCACTGATATAGGCAAAAACCCCTGTGTTATGTGCCTGCTAGCCAGCTGGTTCTCAGACAGGACCAGGAAGTTAGGATAGGGAAAACCATCTCCACAAAGAGACCAGTCACTAGGGGAGTCTCTCAGGGCTATGTATTGGGTTTGCTTTTTTCTGGCATCTACTTCTCAGAAGTCAAAACCAACGTCAAGGGCATCTAGCTGACCAAGTTTGCAAATGAGTGCAAGCTAGGAGAAATCACAGAGACCCCCCTTCCCCCCAAGATGCTAACATCTTACAGGAAGGTCTAACACAGACAAATGACTGGTGTCAAAGCCATGGCTTAAATCCCAGTGCCAAGAAATTTTGGGAATGTGACCACCCAAAGAAACTAATCATTGATAAAACACCCCTAAAGTAGACATAGTAGTCAGGGATTTGGGAAGTCGTAGATAGTAAACTGTCTTTCAAAAAACATGCGTCTCAGCTTGTAAAAAAGTCATTCTATGTCACTTAAAATAAATAAGAGTTTGGCATCTAGATCCACAAAGTTATCATGTCACTGTACACAGCTATCATCAGACCAAGCAGTGAGTACAACACCCCCTTCAGTATGTACCTAACCAGGCACATGAAACAACTGGAATGTCCACAGAGGTCCCTCACAAAAAGCATGTCTTACGCAGATTGCCTCATAGCCCTATCTCTATATTCTGTTTCCTACAGACTGCTGGGAGATGCCCTATGCCTGGCATACAAGGCATCCCTGGATCTCACTCTAATGGTCCTTTTGCATATTTGCAAAATGAATAGCATCAACATTGTTTCATCTAGGGATTTAAATTTTGCTTGCGACATAAATAAGACATGATGGAGGGAAAGGAATGTCACTTGGAGAATTTCTTTTCTCTGGAACAGGCTTCCAATCCATGAGAAACAGAGCTCTTCCTTAATCCTATTAACGGCAACCTGGACCAGTGGATAGGAAATTGGAAATACATCCTGGGTATAGCACCTATTTTTCTAAAGGACAGTGACAGCCTATAAATCTTGCCCTAGCTTACATATACCCCTTAAAATAATCTCTAAGGCACACACTTGCAGGATACATTTAGTCTGCTTGGCTAGGCTTAAAAAGGCCCCAGTTGTTATTAGCCTCGTATACACCTATGAACCTTTAAGTCATACTAGGAGATGGCCACCACCCCAGCAGTCAATGAAAATATTTCTAGTGCATGTTTATTATTAGCACTGAAATCGACTGAGGTTTAGACAGTGTATGTACACCTGTTATTTAATGGCATTAATCTGCATTTACAAATACTGCTTAATTCATTAGTTTTAATTAGTAAAACAAAAGTATATATATTATCACATACATTTTTAGGTGTTCAAACTTTTTTTTAAGATGTGTGGGGTCATAAGATCTTGTTTATTTTCACTGCTAAATGAGGAAGTGTTTAGATTCTTATCAGGTTCTGAGTGGATGAAAGGGGCTAAGCTGTTAATGTTTTAATAAAATTTTCCACTGCTGGAACTGTATGAGTGTTCAGTGTCTGTCAGTTGAAGTTTATACGAATTGCATGACATTAGGACATTTTTAAGTTTCTTTTTTCTTGAATTAATGTGGCTTGAAGTACTCAAACATATACAGGTTGTAAGTTCAGCTTTCCAGTCTCTTATGGTATTAGACAAGAATCCTCTATAAATTTCACTCTTACATATGCTACTTTGCTTCCACAAATAAATTAAGCACAGTTTCTGCTTATCCTGGACAAGGTACTGCACATTTTTAATACTCAGTATGTGATGGCAGTTGTATTCCAACCACAGTCCAACAACAAAGATTTTTTTTTTTATAACAATAACACGTGAAGGCCTTAAACGACTATTGAAACTACAACAAGCAGCAACTTTTGAAAGGGAAAAGGTGATAAGACATCAGTGAGACAAATACTGGAAAAGCAAAATTTAGAAAAAAAAAAAAACAGTATAGACAAAGACAGAAGCAGCAACATTAGCCTGAATAAAAAGGTATCAGAAACTACAATGCTTTCAAAAAGAGAAAATACCATACTCTCAAGATTTGTGAAATATTTTACCTCACTAGAATGACAATAGTCCGGGGCCATTTCTCTGATGCTGTATGCTGCAGTGCATTAACAGAAATCTAAAGAAGAAAGTCACAGGTGCTGAAATAAGGGTAAAGGAGTGAGATTTTAGTCTTGGAAAGTTTCACATGTTGAGCTGCCCTAATACCTGCTAGTATTGGTCCTACTCATCAATACCCATCTGGTGTGGAAGATTTTTTTCCTTTCTCTTTGCCTATACTCTGATATCAGTCCTTGATAGGGAAGGCAATCTCTAGCCTGCGGTCCAAATGTATTATTGGCCTCTTCCCATTATATTACCTTTCCCTGTCCCATTATTTTCCCAGTATCTTGGTTCCTTTATCAGTTTTCTCCAGTAAATTTCAGTCCCATCTTCTCTGTACCCCTAACTGCAGTCATCTTTATCAGCGGAAACTCCTTTCTCTATTCCCATGTTGGCTTAGTTCTTAAAATATATTCTGCTACCTTTATGAATATAATATTCTGTATGGTTATTTTTATTCTTCTTAAGGATCTGCATCCAAAATCTCAGTCCCTCCTTATTTCTCAAGCTTCCAACCTTTTTCAGCAACATCCCTTTCTACTTTGAATTACAGCTTTCTGTTTGTACTATGTATATAAGCCTTAACTGTATAGCTTTGAAATGCCCCTTCAAATCAGGTAACCCCAAACTACACCTTGTTCTATTGGAAGGATCAGCTCATTCCACTTGACGCTTGCCTTCTTCCCCTCCCAGATGAAATCCTTCAAATCTTTATTAATTGCTATCCACAACTTCTCCCCTGGTTGATAAAAATATGCTTGACACATGTATTAAACTAAAGGGACTAAAAACATTTTCACTGCTTGTATCTTGCTATCCATATCCATGAAAGAAGGATTCAAGTTTCCCAATTTTTTTATTATTTTCTCTTCCCACATATCCTTAGCAGTCATAACAGACACCTTTTTAACCCACAATCCTATGTACTTCATTTTATCATTTCCCCATAAATATGCATATTGCTGATCCAATTTGCTTGGGGTACAGCATACAGCTATCACCTTTGTTTTATCTTCATTAATTTTGTATCCTGAAAAAGGCTTCAAAATGTCTCAGAATGTTCCACAACACTGCAATGTCCTTTTCTGTTTTTATTAGGTACAAAGTAATATAATCTGCAAAAAAAGGCCAACTTTTCTTGACTTGCATACCAGATATATACCTGAATTTCTGAGTCCCTTATTTTCTTTGCCAGTGGTTCTATATATACTGCAAAGAACAAAGGGAAAACAGAACACCCATGCCTGGTCCTCTGTTCACACAGAACTCATCAGAGAGGAACCCCCCCCCCACTTTATTTTTTTTTGCTTCTGATCCCTCATATATCCCCCTAATTAACCTTATAATTGTATCAGGAAATGCAAATGCTTCCCTACTCATAAAATCACAGCTTATTCTATCAAATGATTTCTCTACATCAAAACTCACCAACAACAGCAGCCTTTTCTCACATTCTGTTTCCCTCTGGATCATCACTTTGTATTAAAGTTGTCAAATGGTTGCCTCCCCTCCATAAAACCATACTGATCCATATCATATTTGGCATCACCTTTGCCATTCTTGTAGCCATTACAGACATCAACACTTTATTATCATAGTTTAGAATCAAAATGGGCCTAAAGCTGGATCTAATGGGTCTTTACCATCTTTAGGTATTACAGCCACTACAGGTTTCTTCCAGGATGTAGGTACTTCTTTTAAAATACTCAAAACCTTCTAGGTCTTTATCACTTTCCTCCCTCCTAGCTTCCGAACTTCCACAGGAATATCATCTATTGCTGCAGGGTTCCCTGTAGACTCATTATGTACCACCATTTTTTCCTCATCTCCCCTATCCAAACTGTTAATAATTGAGCCTCATCTAACTTTAACATCTGCATATTTAATTCTTCCATAAACATTTCCTTTTGTACTATTTCTTTATTTTCACATTTCTCTGCTTTACACATATTTTCATAAAATTTCCAAAATATTTCTAACACCTCTGCAGGATCTCTGGTTATTTTTCTTGTTATAAACTCCCTAAGCCTGGCAGCAACCCTTTCTACTTTTGGTTGCCTGAGCCATTGTGTTAAAAGATTTTATATCTGGAGTTAACATAAAAAAAAACAGTTGCTTAACAGCAATATTTCTAAAGTCAATCACATTATCCAGGTTGTGAAGAAAATGAAAACACTGTCATCTGTGTTAACTTGTCTGGCAGGAGATTTGTGTATATTCTCAAATGAGCTTGTATTGCATGCCAGTATGTCTAACTGAGAAAATGTAAATACATTTTTTTAAATATTGAGTATTTCCCTGTTTAAACAGAATGTTCAAAGAATCTGTCAGTGTTTTGATATATTTCTAATTGCACATGTTTGAGAGGGACATTCTAAAGTGCTATGGAGAATTAGCTGAACAGTAGGTGATGTCATTAGAATGTTCCTGGTTGCTACTGTGGAGAATCAGCTAAACATTAGGTGACGTCTTTAGAATACTCCTGGTTGCTAGGTGATTATTTGAACAGCTGATTGACAGGAAAAATAACTTTTTCAAACAGATGACTTATTTTTAAAATAAGACAGTTGTGACTGTTAAGCTGTGCAGTTAGTCAAGTGCTGAGCAGTTTGTGAAGAGTTGCAGTCAATTACAGTGCTGTGAGTGATCCCTGCAGAAAAAAGAACTCACCAAAACTGTAAGTCTGCCTTTGCCTTGCTGTTATGTCTTAGATTAGATCGGGGACAGTGTTCTCCAGTTAGATTAGGAAAGTTTAGTTATTTAGACAGAGATTTTCTAAAATGATGGACTTCTATCCTACAGTTTAATTTTATACTCCTGGTGACTGAATTCTGGTGTTTATTGAAAGTTATTGGTTTACATTCTTGTAATAATTTTACTTATTATTAAATGTTTTTTCATTACTTTATATTATGGTTGGACATTAGTATGTTCTTTAGAGAAGAGAGTGTGCTTATACCTGTTTGATACTCCTCAGGTCACCTTGAAGGCCTGGTCGCATCTGGTCATAGCTATCATTTATTTTGATATTTAATTTTCATAATTGGACACCCCTTTAGAAGGGCATGAAAACACTCTGATTGGTGGCAGCACTGCCATATTATTTTGTGGAAGGGACACAGCTGGAAATTTGTGTCAGGCTTTTTCAAAGGTGTTTGGATGGATGTGAGATTTAAATTTACTTTGAGTATGAGTGCATCACAGGTCTTAAACTGGGACACATTGCTCTGAAGTATGTAACAAGTAGTTACATTAGGGATGGACAGGAGTATACAGTCCAGTCCCAAATTATACAGCGTGTTCCTGTTGTGCTCTTAGGGGAAAATTGTGAAATATTACTCCTGTTTAAGTGACAGTTTCACATTGGAGTCAGTAGTGAGGATTGAAGCTCCTTAGTTACTAACCCCAGGTAGTAAGGGACATCACATTAATTGTTGGTAGTCTGGTGAGATATAGCCGGACGTCACACAGGTAATCCCTTTATTTTTTCTTTAACATTTTGCAGTTGCGCCTTTTCTTGTTCTGTCAAATTCTACCTATTCTGCAATACTTTATCCTTTGTCAGTCCCACTAAATATTTCATTACTTCTTAACCATATCTCATTTTCTTTTACTTCTAGTCTATTTTTCAACTCTGCTTCCATTTTATCCCACTCCCTACTTATATTTTCTGAAGAAATTTCTATCCTACCTAGTAACTCCTTAATAATCTCCACTATCCATTCCTTAAATTATTCTCTGCTTAATATGTGAGAAAGCACCAGCATCTTATTTTTATTTTAGTAACTATTGGAGTATGACCTGAAATAGCTATTGGATGCATATCAAAACTTTAAGTTAAATGCAAATCTTTCTGTGAAATTTAATTTCTATCTAGTCTAGCCCAGTTTTTTGTGACTTGGGGAATCACATGTAAATTCTCTCTGAGCTTCTACTGCTGAAGTGACATCTTACATATCAAATATTTTCATAAATTACTTCAAAAATCTACCCTCTTTTGTTATATTTTCCCTTCTAGGCCCAGCAGATGCATCCTCATTGTTGCAAATCAAATTCTAGTCCCACCCTACAAGTAATATTCCCTGCTGATTATGTCTGACAACTTTTCTTAACTTTCACTGTAGCATTTTTAGGTGGAATACAAATACAAGCCAGCATAATCTTTCTCCCTTGCCAGAAGCCCCTTACTACTATCTGAAATCCATTCTTTTAAAATTCACATGATCAGTTCATTTCAAATGTGTCCCATGTACCATAACTATTTGCACTTTGCATTTTTTAATATAGTTCACTAAATCCAAAACCTATTATTCTTGCAATTTTATAAGTTTATACGAGCAATATTTAAAATTAGTCATTGATTTGGGGCTTTTGTGCTCCCATTATTTTGGCTTTGTCTAGATTTCTTACACTGGAGACTGAAAGGCATGTTTTGGGCTAATAATTCCTTGTAAAACAACTACTGTTTCCCTGAGGCATTTCTACTGCTGGTTTAAGCCTACTTAGCAACAACATTTTTTTAAGTGTTCCCTGGTGACCCCAACGGGAGGGTTTGATGAAATTGTCGAGTATAAAGCAGAGATTAAAAAAAACGGTGATTCTTAACAAGGATGATAACCTGGAATCATACTTTGTGGTTTCTGAGTACCACAACACCCAAGAGAATAGAGATTGTGCAGATTGGGCAAACTCCTACCATCCCAGCTGAGAGGACAGGCTTTAAGACTTAAAAAAAAAACAAAAACAAAAAAAAAAAACATGTAAAGGACTGATTATACAGAATATAAACTAAAAAAAAATCTGGTTAAGGCTGGGGCAACCTCTGAAGAAGCAATCAAATTTTCATAACTTGCTTTTAACCCTGACAAAAAAAGTAAGCTCTCCGCTGCATGACAACACATTACAGCTCTGATTAGAACGTAATATCAACAGCAAATTGAAAATGTTAAAAATTTTATCAGCAAACAAGTTGAAGAAATTTATCTAGCAATAAAAGGAGTATTACAAAACAATCTCAAGAACTGTGATAAGCTAGTAACTGTAGTACAAAACTTAATAGTCTGCAACACATTTCAAACTGAATTTTCTGCTTAAGTCTAAAACTGCAGTAAGAAATGCTATTATACTGGCGAGAATGCTATATGCAGAAATGTGAAAAATTAAATGCATGCTATAAAATAAAGTTGCTCTTATGGAGTAGTGGGACAAGACTACAACTAAGATAACTGAGTCAACATTTATGTCACTGTGGTACAACTAAGTTGGCAATGTGTACTGTCCTAATTACAGGTTTTGAAAATGGAAGCATGATTACCATTTTCAAGGGTCCCCAGTACTGTAAGAAAAATATTAGCTAACCAAAAATTGTAGGTGATACGCATTCATGACATGATGAGAGAAAATAATACCCTCTTACACTTGCAGAAATCAAATAAACACACAAACCGCTGCCCAACAATAAAGGTTGTCCTCCACTGTGTTAATCCGAAAAACGTCCACATGGTGAATGGTTAAAACCTTTTATTAAACTGAAACAAAAAACTGCTAAAATTACACTCCATAGATTTAGCGAGCTTTCATCTAGTGTCCCGAGACTTCATCAGAATCATCTGTAGGACTCTTCAAACACATTTAAATAACATTACATTCATTTTCATTGGTTATTCATAAATTCATTTCACTACTACGTCACTATTCTATTTAAATCAATAAAATTAATAGAATAAATTACTTCTATTCAAAACTAACTTTTGCTGTACACTACTACCAACGGATACAGTATAAATGTGCAAAAACAAAAACAAATAACATGCAGCCATAAGCTAAACTTAGCACTTTTAGCTTAATAATATAAATACTAAAACCTTTTAAAATCTATTTAAAATCAATCTTGTACATCGACCACAATTAATATTAAACAACAGATAATAATTTGTACCTAAAGAACCACAAATATTTAATTCAAAAATGTAGCTATATACATATTCTAAATCTAACCGTTGTTCATAAAGGTAAATTAATAAATATGTAAACAATACATTGATTTGTTATCTGTAAAAAATTCATTGTCCCTTGTAATGCAATGTTGATATATTATGTTCTCTTAAGATTCAATGCTAATAATTTTAAAGCTGGCTTGATGGAAATAAGATAATTCAATCCAGGGTAGGTGCACAAATCCAGTCTTATTTGCCATATCATTTCTCTATAATCCAGGAAAGCTTCCCAATCACCACCCCTCTCTCTCTCTGTTTAACCTCTTCCAGTACCCAAAATTTTATATCCATATTAATACATTTTGTTGAGTGTCTATATAAAGCGTTATTCTCATTCTTGGTATTAATATCCCTGATGTGTTCGTATATTTGGGTTCTCAAACTCCTTTTTGTTTTTCCCACATAGTGTGCCCCACACCTTTTACAATAGGATAGATAAACAACCCCCTTCGTATAGCTGCTGCTATAGCTGAAACTCTTCAATTTTATTCCAATACCTGGAATATTTAATTCTTTTTCACCCGATATGAAGGGACATTGGGCACATCTCCCACATTTGTGTGTGCCCACCTTAGAATGTGCTCCCTCCTTATACGTGACTTTTTTCCTCTCCAAATATTTTTCAAGTTCATATTCCTCCTAAAACTATATTTTAGGGGGTTTTCAAAAACGTGCATCCTGGTTGGCATTCTACTGAACATATTCCATACCCCATTAATACATTTCTTTAACCATCCTATATCGGAATAGTATGTTAGGACAATTTTTATTTACAATATCCCCATATATTAGTGGATTTGTGGGATTTCCTAAGAAAATTTAATACTACTCCATTCAATGAAAATTTTCTTTTCTTGACTATAGATGTAAAAGATTTATTTTCTGTGATTCCACATAATGTAGGATTGAAATGGTTCGAAGAAATGTTGGTTGAATTTCAAATGTTAAATCTTAATGAATTTAGGCTGGTATTAGAGTATTGAGCTAGTCTTGAGATACAATTTCATTTATTTTCAGGGAGACATACATCACCAGTTGGATGGGGTGGCAATGGGGTCCGCCTGTGCCCCAATTTATGCCAACATCATAATGCTGTATTGGGAATTGAAATATGTCTTTAAATCAATATTCCAACAAAATATAGTGAAATACTAAAGGTTTTTGGACGACATATTTATTGTGTGGGATGGTACTCACAAAAGCATTATTGAGTTTATGGAGTTTTTGAATAGTAGTACAGAATTTTTATGTTTTAATTTTGAGTGGAATAGGGATGGAATGCACTACTTGGATGTAAGGATAGATAAAGAATATGGAAAACAGAAATAGAGATCCAATATTTACAGAAAAGAATGCTATTCCAATTCATATTTGCACTATCAGAGTGAGCACCCTCACAATCTTAAAAGAAATATCATAAAGGGGCAGATGATTACAGTATCTAGAATGACGTCCAATTATGATGACTTTATTAGAGAACTGAACAAAATACAAGATATGTTCAGGGAACGGGGTTATCCTGTTAAGATGATACATAATATTAAAAAGGAAATTATGAAAAAGCGGGATACATATTTTGGCCCCTTACTAAAAGAAGAAAAGGAAAATTATAGTTTAAGAGAGTGCATGGGCAGTTTGAACAGTAATACAAGTCAAAGTAGTGGATTAAATTGTAACACAATGATTAATTCTGAAAACAGGCAGCGGGAACTACCATGCATTGTCCTAACATACTATTCCGATATAGGATGGTTAAAGAAATGTATTAATGGGGTATGGAATATGTTCAGTAGAATGTCAACCAGGTTGCACATTTTTGAAAACCCCCTAAAATATAGTTTTAGGAGGAATATGAACTTGAAAAATATTTTGAAGAGGAAAAAAGTCACATATAAGGAGGGAGCACATTCTAAGGTGGGCACACACAAATGTGGGAGATGTGCCCAATGTCCCTTCATATCGGGTGAAAAAGAATTAAATATTCCCGGTATTGGAATAAAATTGAAGAGTTTCAGCTATAGCAGCAGCTATACGAAGGGGGTTGTTTATCTATCCTATTGTAAAAAGTGTGGGGCACACTATGTGGGAAAAACAAAAAGGAGTTTGAGAACCCGAATATACGAACACACCAGGGATATTAATACCAAGAATGAGAATAACGCTTTATATAGACACTCAACAAAATGTATTAATATGGATATAAAATTTTGGGTACTGGAAGAGGTTAAACAGAGAGAGAGGGGTGGTGATTGGGAAGCTTTCCTGGATTATAGAGAAATGATATGGCAAATAAGACTGGATTCGTGCACCTACCCTGGATTGAATGATCATATTTCCATCAAGCCAGCTTTAAAATTATTAGCATTGAATCTTAAGAGAACATAATATATCAACATTGCATTATAAGGGACAATGAATTTTTTACAGATAACAAATCAATATATTGTTTACATATTTATTAATTTACCTTTATGAACAACTGTTAGATTTAGAATATGTATATAACTACATTTTTGAATTAAATATTTGTGGTTCTTTAGGTACAAATTATTATCTGTTATTTAATATTAATTGTGGTTGATGTACAATATTGATTTTAAATAGATTTTAAAAGGTTTTAGTATTTATATTATTAAGCTAAAAGTGCTAAGTTTAGCTTATGGCTGCGTGTTATTTGTTTTTGTTTTTGCACATTTATACTGTATCCATTGGTAGTAGGGTGCAGCAAAACTTAGTTTTGAATAGAAGTAATTTATTCTATTAATTTTATTGATTTAAATAGAATAGTGACATAGTAGTGAAATGAATTTATGAATAACCAATGAAAATGAATGTAATGTTATTTAAATGTGTTTGAAGAGTCCTACAGATGATTCTGATGAAGTCTCGGGACACGAGATGAAAGCGCGCTAAATCTATGGAGTGTAATTTTAGCAGTTTTTTTGTTTCACTTTAATAAAAGGTTTTAACCATTCACCGTGTGGACGTTTTTCGGATTAACACAGTGGTGGACAACCTTTATTGTTGCGCAGTGATTTGTGTGTTTATTTGACTTTGGTTTGCAGACTTCAGCGTTTGGTTTTTTGGACACTTGCAGAAATGTAAACAGTGCTGAGAAAACTGTTGCTGCAACTCCTGATTTGACTCATGAATTCTCCAAATTTAAAAACCACAGAAAATGAGGGAGAAAGGCCACAGACAGTGTGGTAGGTTGACAAAATTAAAGATGCCAAGTCCAACAACCCAAAACTGTAAGAGATATCAGTACAAGAAAAGCTGATCTGACAGAAAACTCTGAAGACAGAATCAACACAAGACAGAAGTCTACAGACAGACAAGAAATGCGAGCATAGGAACAGAGGACACAAAACACAAAGGCATACTTAAGTGAGGACCCACAGTCAAGGCATTAAAAAATATGCCAATAAGGAAATGCAGAGTTTTGAACCCACTTCTGTTAAGTAACAGCAGACTTGACAAGTTATCTGTGATAAAAAAACTGCAGGAGCCTTTTGCAGAGGGAGGGCAATACAGAGAAATAAGAGACAGGGTGGCATCTAAACATACCAAACTACACTGACCTAAATAAAGAGAGCACTGAAAAAGTCTGTAATGATAGCACAGACAATAAAATTGCTTTTTGTTTGGAACTACCCTTTGTGGTAAGAGACATGGATGATGCTGCAGGGCCAGTATTTTTGAATGAGGACGCTATAACTTCTAGCTCAAGATAAACTGCTGAAGAAAATAACCATGATTTAGCCACCTTGAAGGTATGCCAAATAAACTTCAGAAAATAATAATTGTGAGGTGATAAGTAAGGCAAGACATTTTGTAACCAACTGCTGTAGGGGAGGATAATGAACAATAAATTCCAATCACTTCTTACCCTGACAAATTCCAATCACTTCTTACCCCGATGACCTCTTATACAAAAATAGAGATAGGAAAGAAATTCTATATCAGCTGTTAGTGCCAGTCATATAGGACACAAGTAATGACGTTTGCCCATAGTCATATGCTACTTCACCTGGAGATGGACAAAACTAAGGCAAAAGTGTTAGCCTGATTTCACTAGTCAGGCATAACAAAAAAGTATAAATAAGTGCTTCTCTTCTAGAACAGCAGAAAAATGTACCCTATCTTGTATTAGAGAGTCCATTGATCCTAATGACTACCATTTTTAAAGTAAGCTATGAACATTATAGGGCCACTAGTAAAATCTAGCTACAAGTATCAGCACATTTTTACTACTAATGGACCATGCTCTAAAATATCCAGAATGAGTGCCACCGAACTTATCCCTCTGTATCGCAAAAATATTATATAAGTTATGCCAGTGCTTCAAAACAGTTGAGGATATCCACCTACCATCCGCAGAGAGGGATGAAATAGAAGAGAGTTTCAATAAAACACTAAAATCCATGTTAAAGAATGCTACCATTGTACACGGTAAGATCTTCTTGCAATCAGAGAGGTGCCACAAGATTTAACTGTGTTTATTCCATGTGAACCACTGTACAAAAGGCTTTCCTGAGAACTGCCTTACACTAATAAGGACACTTGGAAAGAAGTTATGCTATTTACAAGTGAAATAAAACACTAGGGTAGTTGGCAGGAAAGACTACAGCTGTTGATGTCCACAATAAAGGATCACATGCAAAAAGCTCATGACATGACCTCTCCATCAAGACAAGTGAAGGGGTTTCTTGGACTAACTGGGTACAATAGAAAATTTTATGACTGCTACTTCTCCTTTGATGCTTTCTTACAAGAGAGAAAGCTCCTATTAACAAGCATTAGTCTCAATGCAGATAAAACACTGAATGAATTAAAAAAAAAGATCCATGTTTCTATGTGCAGAACTTGTGCCAATGACTTATGCTTTTACCACAGAATTTACACTATAAGCACTGGTATGTCAGGGGTAGGTTTAAGAGCAGTGTTCTCTCAAGAAATTAATGTTGAGCAGCACCTTGCGTGTTTTTTCAGCAGAAAGGTAAGCAATGATTAAAGCAGTAATTCTGCCATAGGGTACGTTTTTTAATCAAGTGTAAACACGAAGCTCCAAAAAGCTGGACTGCAAGAAGGAGAACGCCAAACGCAGAATGTAAAAAAGATACAGGTTTATTCCAAATTAAGCACTTTTCGTACAGTAAATACTGTAACTTCTTCAGATAAATTAGAACACTGGGCACATGCCCTTAAATAGTGAAATGTAAAGTCAATAATATCATTAATTAGCTAGGTGATTAACCAATAATGGTTAATCAGATGATTCTCTCAAAGACTATGTAACAAAAACAGTGCTCTTTAGTAACTATGGTTCTGAGGGATCCATAAAAAACATAAAAACATATATACACACACACATATCCACAACTCAAATCCGTACCCTACAATAGAAACACTAATTTAGTATTTCTTATGATACATAAAATATCTACAAGTATAATTATACGTTACAAATGCAAAATATCTAAAATGCTGATTATAACAAGAAATACAAACTCTATATAGTTTGCATTTCATGTTATTATCAGCATTTCACTATTTAAGGGCATGCGCCCAGTGTACTAATTTATCTAAAGAAGTTACAGTATTCACTGTGACGAAAAGCTCTTAATTTGGAATAAACTTGTTTCGTTTTTACGTTCTGCATTTGGTATTCTCCTTCTTGCAGTCCAGCTTTTTGGAGTTTTGTAATCAAGTGTGCCCTCCATCTATTTACTGGGTAGGCATTTCAATTTGCCATCCGACCATGCCTCTTTGCTGTGACTGAGTAAGCAGATGGGTTGTAACACTAAGCAGTAGCAATGGCTCCTATTCCTGCAACTTTGAGTTCACAGTGACCCACAGATCTGCACTAGCAAATCAGAATGCTCATGTGTTTGGGCCCATGTTTTACAACCATCACCTTTTAAGTCCAAAAACCATGGTTTTGTGCTAGGGGTAGTTATAACATGTTAAATGCACCAAATGTGCACTGCACCTTTTTTAAGTCCAAGCCAAATGAAAACAGTCAGGAAAGTGTGTGTGTGTGTGTGTGTGTGTGTGTGTATAAGGAAGCATTGGAGGTAAAAATAAAACATCAGCTCACTTGGTTTAAAAAACAGTAATTTCAAGATTTTCTTCAGCGTATATATATATATATATATATATATATATATATATATATATATATATATATATATATATATATATATACATACAGTCTGTGTAGTCCATCCAGCACTTAGCTGCACTTAAAATCAAAGTCCAAGACTGTATGTCTCTGCTAGCCCCCAGATTCCAGATCTTTAGTTTTGGGAAACTCCACCAAGGTGCACTTTTACACAGGCCCTGATTGAACCATTTAACTCCATTAATACAGAGCCTTCAGGCAAGCTCCTTATTACTCATGTGATTCTCTACTTGAACTAACTTCCTGTCTATTGCTTGTAGGTGACCTTCAGGAACAGTTTTTTTAGGTTCTGGGTAGAAAACTCAGAGACTGAAGGCTTGATTCAATGTAAACTTTGAAAGCATTTTGACCATGAATGACGGGTCTGTTCCTAAACAGACCATATTTTGTGGGAAATCAGATAAAGCTCACCCACTATCACAGCATGCAACATGGATACTCTTCTTGCAGATGACAGAGCAATGACTACAGTTTTCCAAGTCAAGAACATCACATTAGCTTAATGGGCAGATTCAAAAGGTGAAAGGCAATTGCTCCAACACAAAGGTGAGATCCCACAGAGGAGCAACCTGCTTATGAGAAGGCCTCAAGTTTAAAACTGCTTTCAGAAACTGTTCACAAAAAGAGAGGAAAAAAATAGGAAGATTTAGAACAAACATGCTGAAACTGTTGCAAGATGAACTTTATAGAGGAATAAGAAAGTAACTCGATCATTGGAAAAACACTGTAAAGCCAGATACATTCCATGCCAATATGAAGGGAGTAGCCATTGTGATGGAAAGCTAATATTCCTACTTACTATACAGGACAACTTTTTTAAATGCAGACAGTGCATGTTTCTGATGTTTTAACTTACCTGCACACATTCTGGCAAGCTGATACCTATATGTAGTTTCTTCTTCTCATTTCCTTTTGAATCCATTTCACAGACTTTTTGCTTCAATGATAGTACTAAAAAAATAGATTTTCAGAACCCCACTATCCCCTTTTAATTTACAACACCCAAAACTATGTACATTTTTAAAAAATATATATTTTTACTCCTCGAGATAGGAACAATTGCCCCAAATCAATAGCTAACCCACAGGCACTATCTATTTTAAAATTATGGTTACCCATGCTACAGCACATTAGAAACTGTATTTCCTAAGTACTATCCATTCTTTTCTTCCATCTGTTGCCCTCCTAGGTATAAGAAACAGCTTGCATGCTTTTGGGATACATTAATTTTTTGCCCTAAGGAAAAGTGCACTAGCTACATTTAGATAAACATTTGCCTGCTATTTTACATGCAATAAAGTACTAACTCTGCTGTAGAGGCAACTACTTGTATAACTTTATTCTTGCCAATGTACCTTTAAATGTTAATTGCACTGTATCTTGTACAATTACTCAGCACAGTACTCAGAATTATCATGATTAACTGCTTGCACCTGCAGAAAGCGCATCTCCTAACAGCTTTGGAAATGCAAGAATGAACTATCATTTTACATATATTTCATTATTTTGTGATATTTTCAATTCTATTTCTTTAAAACTTGCCAATATAAAAAAATGTCATGTGTAATAGGTGGGAGTATTGGTTTACATTATGAAATGCAGGGTGCAAATAGCAATGCTGCAGGATACACATTTGGACAGAAATAAGCATGAGAATTTGACAAAGAAAGGGTTTCAGGCTGGATATTCAGCAAAATATCAGGACAAAGAAGAGAAGTAATAACACTGATTACTAGAAGGGCTAAAGTAGTTATAGAAGAAAAAAAAAGCCAATAATGGTAGATTGGTGGTAGTAAGGGGCCATTGGCAAGGATTACACTGGCATGTATTTATATTCCATCAAAAACTGTTACTATGCAGCTTAAGAAAACTATGGCAGAACTAATCACTTTTCAGCAAAGATTACTACATGTAGGTAGGGACTGAAAAATAATTTGCAATAGTGAGGGGGACCCTAGAATGGAAGATATAAGAAAATACAGCAGGTTTCTGAAGAAATTCATGAAAATATTGGCTATATGAAATACACAAAAATGTTTACAGTATAAGGAACAAAACTGTTAATAATACTCTCCACAAGCACACCCTACTTGAACATTCAAATAATGAATTGAGGTTTGGTATTTTGGAACAAGTGGAAATAAATCCCAGGGGAGGGGACTGGGAGAGTAGGTAGGAATATAAAGAACTGCTTTGGCAGTTTAAATGAAATACATTTACCCCCCGCTGGTTGGAATGACCACATTTCAATACAACCAGTATTAAAATTCCGTGCAGCTAAACTATAATTAAAAAAAAAATCACACATGAATGATCTTAGATTAAAAATGCCACTTTTAACTGGTTTTATGTTTTTATATTATTATTTACTGTAATAATGAGGTGTACATTTTTTATCCTTTAACAGTTTTTTATTTTTTTTAAAGTACAGGGGAGTATATATGAACTGGGTGCATATTATTTTAAAATTTTAAATGACAGTAATGAATTAATTGATTATTTTGGTTGGATGGCATACAAGGGAGTATTGGGTCTGAATACAATTATTCTGATGATGTCCTGAATCTGATGAGATAAAAGCACTTATGTTTAATGTTCACTGTTTTAACAAAATAAGTTTTATTTTAATTTTCGGTTCAGTCTTTGGCGGTCCGTTTAACAATTGCTGCTACATAATGTTGTCACCTTTTTAGTGTTTACAGTCTTTGTTTGGTGACTTTGAGAGCTATTTTTGGAAACACTGGCTATGGAAATTGTAAATTCCGTAGTAAGAACTAACTCTGACAGAATTTACATATTATTCCCCATTGTACAATAACTGGGCAAGACCGGACAGAAATTATATCTCACAGGAGAATGCACATTTAATTGAAAGCTTCAACACACATAGAATAACTATTTTAGATCACACAATAACAAAAAAAAAAACAAAATAAAAATGTAGGGTAATGAAGTAAAAGTGAGAGACTGGTGCTTTCCTACCTACCTACTTGCTAAAGAGAGGAATTTAAGGAACAGGTAGTTGTAATGACAACAGTCATTAAAGAAAAAGGAAATTTCTTCAGAAGGGATAGCTAGTGAGTGAGATAAAATGAAAATCAAGTATAAAAGTATGGTAGAAATAGAAGAGAAAGCAATGTGGTTAAGAAGTAATAGGAATTCCTAAACTTTTGCAGAATAAGGGGAATCTCACAGATCATGAAGAGAAGCAACTGCAGAGTGCTAAACAGAAAACGAGTATTTGGATAATATGCATGAATTTAGAAAAATTGCTGTTATGCAACTATTTTTTGATCACACCAGAACAGGAAACCTTTTAGCACAATGACTTAGGCAACAGAAAGTCGAAAGGGTTGCTGCCAGACTTAGGCAGCCTATGACAAGAAAAATAACCAGAGATCCTACCGAGTTATTAAACATATTTCAGAAATGTTATGAAAATTTGTATAAAGACATGGAATGTGGAAACCAAGAAAGAGCACACATGAAAATATTTATGGAATACTTCATTATACTAAGGTTAGAAGAAGATGAGGCTCAACAACTAATAGTTAAGAAACAAAGAGATGAGATAAAAAATGGCAATGTATAATCAATCTGCAGGGAAGTCTCTCCAGGCACAGATGGTATCTGTGAAAGTTAAGAGGGAAGAAATTGATAAAGATCTGGAAGATTTTGTTTAATAGTATTTTAAAAGGAGGGGAAGTACCAGCATCATGGAAGAAAGATGTGGTGGCTGCATTATCCAAGAGGTTAAAAACCTGCCAGACCCAGCTTCACATAAACCTACTTCAATTTTAAACAATTGTTTAAGTCTATACTAGCTAAAAGACTGGCAAATGTATTGTCAAAATTGATAGATATGAGTTTATGTGATTTTGTGGAGGGGAAGCAAACATTTGACAATATTAATAGAAACATGATGATCCAGATGGATGCAGAATGTAACAAAATACCACTATCATTGGCGAGTCTTGATGCAGAGCAAGTATTCAACAGAGTTGGCTGGGATATTATGAGTATGGCAAAGGAAGCCATTTGTATTCCCTGACAACATGATAAGGTTAAATGGAATAATATGTTTTAGGATTGGAGGCAAGAATTAAAGTGGAAGGGTACTGGTACAGGTTATGTTTGAACAGATAACCAGGTGAGACCTCAGGAGTGTCTTCTTTCCCTTTGTTATTTGCTTTATAGTAAGTGCCATAGGCAAACAAAATAAGAGACTTAGAAATTCAGGGACATAACTGGTATGGTAATCAAGAAAAGTTGGCTTTATTCGCAGATAAGGACAACACTGTGTTGTGGAACATTCTGAGACAGTTTCAAGTCTTTTCCGGATATAAATTTAATGATGATAAAGCAAAGGGTATAGCATAAATTATGTACTCGCACAAGAAACTGGTTCAAGCAATACATATATTTTTGGGGACATGATAAGATTAAGTATTTAACAATATGGATTAAAAAGGCTTACATTAAAGCAGCTAAGGATATATGGGAAGTGACTAAATGAAAGTTAACAAAAGACAAACTGAGAAACTGAAAGTTTTTGTTTATGGATATGGATAGTGAGATACAAGCAGTGAAAAATGTTAAAGTCCCTTTAGTGATACTAACAATAAATTCTAAGGTATATTTTTATCAACCAGAGTTGCAGACAATAATTAATAGAGAGTTGAAGGAATTTATCTGGGATGGGAAGAGGAAAGAGTTATATGGGATAAGTTGATCCTCCTAATAGAGCAAGGTGGTTTAGGATTACCTGATTTGAAAGGATATTTTAGAGATAAGCAGTTAAGGCTCAAATAACATAAGCATAGGGTTACAATTAAAAGTGCAAAGTGATGATGATGAAGCAAGGGTGAAGTTGAAGAAATAAAGAGAGAATGGGATTTTGGGTGCAGCTCCTAGCTCCTTACAGAGAGCAACAACCATACAGAATATTACAATCATAACGTTGAAGAAAATATTACAGGAACTAATCCAACATTGGAATGGAGAAAGGAGATTTTGCGAATAGGGATGACTGCAAGTAGGGGTAAAGAAATTGACAACAGGGGCTGGAATTTACTAGAAAAAATGGTAAAGAAACCAAGCCATTGGGAGCAAATAATTAGGGAGGAAAAGGTAATGGAGTGGAATGAAACCAAGCAGAAGTTACATCTGCAGGTTAGAGACAAAGTTGCTGTTAAAAAAGGGATAATTAGTAGGGCATATAAAATATTGCATGGTAATTACTAGAATCCATCAGAGGAGGTTAGAAAGACTGGGAAGAGAGACTGGATAAGCAATTCACAAAGAAATAACAGGACAATAGGAGGAAATATGCATGGCTTGCAAATATGCAACAAAAGTCTAAAATATTTAGGATTTCTGCTTGGATGTTTGCATGGGTATTTTTATACTGCAGGCAGACTCCAAAGAATTTTTCCTCAGGCAGATTACAAATGTTGGACATGTAATGGGGGGAAAATGAGGGGGAGGCAATTGGGGACATATTTTTGGGAGTGTAGTAAGTTGATACAGATTTTTGTGTCATATGTTTTATCTATTTCTCATACAATTTCTGGTTTTCTGGCAATCACTGAAGACTGAACTCACTAAATGATGACAAACATTTTAGTTTCAGACTTCATATCCTTCAGAAAATGTATGCTACAGCAAAACCTGTTATTCTAGCAACTTTCTAAGTGCAATATTTAAAATCTGTTCCTGACTTGGGGACTTTGTTCACCCACTATTTTTGGCTTTGCTCTGATTACTTGGATAAAAAAGTTGAGAGGAATGAACTAAGGAAATTATTTTTGAGCTGTGATACAGAACAGGAATTGCTTACACATAGGAAGGCTTTGCTGAGTTTAATTCTGGTGGCTGCCAAAAAAGCACTTACTAGAAAATGGAAATCAAAGTCTATACCAACCGTACTATTGATAGTGTATATAGTAACAGAGATAAAAGAACTGGAAGAAGCTGGATCTTTAGAAAAGGGAAAGAGCAAATTACATAGGAAAAAGGGAATTCATTTACTGACATTTGATTAATAGGAAAGTCCAACTGGGTAAACGCCTATTTTCAGTGTAGACCCTTGGAGAAAAGCACCAAATTATTACAAAACATTAAGAACAATAATTTTACAATCTTCAAAAATAAAACAAAAACTTCTGCAGTTTACTTATAACAAATTAGACATAATATAAAAACATTGGTTAAGAATTGATACAAGGTATATGACAATTATTTAATAGTTAGAGAAGTTTTAGACAGTTTGTAGAGAAATTAAAGACAACTTAGTCTAATACAAATAGGAACTGCAATATGAAGTGAGGAGGAAAACAGGCTTATGGTATATTTAGACAGAAAGTCAAGGAACAGAATTAGATACTAGTAAGGAAGTAAGTAACAAAGGGAGAGTAAGGAGGTATAAGGAAATAAAAGGTACTTCTTCACATTTAGAGATATAGTTTATACTTGTTTTGAGCAAGAACAGAGACAGATTTTAGCTAGGAAGTCTTTCTGAGTAGTTTTGAAAGATGGGAGGGAGGGTATAGACCTGATGGATACAGGTAAGGAGTTCCAGGCCTTAACAACCTAGTACAAGCACAGACAGTGTCCATCAGATTTGCTAGGTTTGTAGGTAGACAGGAGTTTTTGGTCACTGGATCGCAATGACCGACTGGGAACATAGTTGTGTAGAATATCTTTTAGTGCTAGACAGGCTTATGTTGCTGAATAATTGTATAGGTGGTAAGAAGCTGGGTATATCTTAGCTGATGTGGCAGTTCTAACAAATTTAGGCTTTTCAGTGTTACACAGTGGTGGGTTCTGAAAGGGGTATGTGCTGCAAATTTAGCAACTTTGTTATAGCACTGTTCAAGTTTTAATTTTTGTGAAGCTTGAAGGTTAGTAAGGATGGGAGCGCCATAAAGAAAAGTGGGGGGGGGGGGGACAAGAAGTTGCAAGTATAGTTTTACTGTGTTGGCTCTGTAAAGCAACCCTAGTTTCAGATGAGTTTTTCTTATGCAGTTTTGAATATGCAGGTTGAATGTAAGATTTTCATCCACTATCACCCCTAATAGTTTGCTATGAGAAGTGACTTCAATAGTTGCATTATCAAGCGAGAGGACTTTAAATTTTGTTTTTCCATGAGAGAGGGATTTTGAGGAAAAAAATAGTAGTTTGGTCTTTTTTGAGTTGAGCATGAGTTGCGAGTTACAAATCCATGTTTCAGTGGCAGTTAAAGCTTCCTGAGTAATTTTTTGGGGGTGGGCCCTGTTGTCAGATGTACAAATGAGAGTGGAATCATCTGCGTTCTGTATAAGTGTGGCCTGTTTTATGTAAGTATAGAGGGTATTGGTGAAAATGTTAATGAATCGTGGGAATAATATATGCAGAATAATGTTTTGGAGGAGTAATGAGGTTTAAGGGATGGCAGGAATTTAATAGCTATGTAATGTTCTGTATAGAAGGCTATATGTGATGTATAATGTTTACAACTGACAATATGCCAGTATGGTATGTTTTCATTTATATAAATGTATTATTGTCTATGTCATAAGTGATAATTCAATAAAGATGTTTCTTGCTTAAAAAAAAAGCTTCTTAAAAAGTAGGTATATCCCGCCAAAAATCACGCCATTTTATTAGCAAAAAATTTGAACACCAAATAACATACAACTCTTTCTGCTTCAGTAGAAATGTGGGACAATACTCAGAAACACACTTTAAAAAAGAGTGACAAAAAATGATGGAAAGATATAAGCAGAGTGCGTGTGCACCAAAGAGTCAGTGTAAAATCTGTAGACTTGAATGAACTCTATTGCAAAATTGGGGTCTATATCATAAGCACGAAATTTCATGTGTGTAACTACATATACATCGACACATAAAACGCGAACACTGTAAACAGCGAATGGCCACATCCTTAAATTTTTTCCTTGTGAAAAAATTCACACGGCAATTTGCAAAAACAAAAGTTAGAAACCCGAATCAGGTAGGGGGCATCACCCCCCAAACCCCCTCTAACTAAATATACCGAGATCGCACTACAGTAAAGGAAAGGGTAACACTGTGTAGTTGGCCAACTACCTCCTTGCCCTGTGACATATTCATCAAATCTCTTAAATGCATTTCGATGAATGTGTCGCTCATTACGTGTTCGCTTTTCAGCCATTTCGTGCTTATGATATAGACCTGCAAAACTGTACTATACAAGGTCATTTATTTTTGCTTATGAGAAATAGAGATGTAAAATGTGTCCTCTTTTCTTTAAATGATGGTGCCACTAGTTTTCTATACACTAAGTAGCTTCAAAAAATAATGTGCGACAAGGGGAATTCACAAAATTGTGGGAAGGGGTAAATCAAGCTACAAAATAAGGACATACTAAAAATAGGTACATAAAGTGCAGGGGAAATCGGTATGGAAAATAGGAATATTTATTCAAAATAAGACAGTTGAGAGGTCTAAATGATGCTACTTTCACAATGTATTAATGAATTCAGGTGGAAAACTAAGTCTAGCTGAAAGCACCTCCTCCAAACTCCCATGGGGACAAAGAAAAAACATTTACATCTGCTTTTAGGGACTCAAAATATATTTCACAATATACTCTCTCCATTGAAAGCAGACCTAGATGTGGCCAAGCCAAGAGTTAAAGCAGCAGGTCAGACTGCCAAACTTGTTTATTCTTTAAGAAGAGGCTGGAAGGAAAGAAATGCATCCGGAAAATCAATTACTTAACTTATTTAAAAAGCAAGTTAAATTCCTTTTGTCAAGCTAAAGAAACTGCACATTTTCACAAAGCAAACAACATTATCAGCTGTGAAAACAAAATAAGCCATAATTCAGTGCTAACATGTACATCTGCAAGCATGAACCATGCTCTTGCTATTCAGACTAAAAGTAATGCATGTCCATAATACAAATGAAAACAAAGCCATACCTGGATGTCTCCTCAGAATTTTTGCCAGTCCTTCAATTATTTCTTTACAATTTAATTTCTGAAAATAAAAATGAATGCAGTGACTTAAACAGAAAAGAATTTAAATGACTTGCACACCTTGTTTTAAAAACTTCTATGTTAAGTCCCAGAAACCTTAAGATACTCCCTTAATGAAGCATTTTACTATGTGAATGCATTTCACACACCTTAGAAAATACTTCAGCTAGGAAATTCCTCTATCGTTCAATATCACTGCTGTATTCTATAACACACCTCAGTTTCTGCCACAAGTGTGTATCAATGAAGTACACAGTTTATCTGTCTCTGGCAGAATCGGTTACAAATGGCTATAGTCTCATCAGGACAACAAAATTATTATAGCTACCCCTGATCATGGAAAGTAACAATATAAGATTGTAAGCCATCCTTAGAATCAGGGGAACCACCCCCTCCCTTAACCACAAAGTAATTTTAACATATACCTGGCACCAAACATACTCACTCACAAAAGGGAAAAACAGTAAAGTCTCAATTTTACCTTAGTAACAAGTAGGAAGGCAAAAGAAATGCCCGAAAACATGAGACTTAAAAATTTTCAAGAATGGAACTGTGTTGGATAGCACTAGATTCTTGCATAAGAAGTCAAAAAATGTATTAAAAGCCTACCTTCCCACACAAAATGTAAACAGTACTGCCAAACAGGACAGTATGGGAACAGCAAGTACACTAAACTTTTTTTCATCACTACTATGCAAGGCAGTTTCCTGTCTAATCTAACCTGTGTGTGTAGCTGACATATTTTAAATTACCCGTCAATGCTGCTACTCTAAGCCCACTTCCTATCTCCAGCCTTTCTGGAATGCTGAGTAGTCTTATAATCCACTACCTGTTTATCTAACCACTCTAATTATCAATTTTTGTGAAAAATGTACTTTTTAACACCTAAATTGAAGTTTGTACCCATAAGTTGCTACACATGTCCCATGCTATCTGAAATGCTTTGCACATCTGTATTATGTCTCAACTCTCCCTCAAGTGAGAAAAGATTTAGATCCCACACTCTCTCGTGCATTTTTCTGTTACATCATTTACTACCTTCGTCAAAAAAGGAAATATTGCCAGTTGAGCTATCTGGAATTTTGTAAATAACTGTATGTCATTTGTGAATATTAATATGATTTATACAGAAATGTAACAAAAGGAGATACAGCCAGCCCAGCTATTTGGAACTTTGTAAATTATGTCTCATTTGTGAATAGTAACATGATTCATATGCCTGTGTTACAAATGTATTACAACGGTGTCATACTGTGCAGACGTGTGCTGAAGAGATATTTTTATACACTGCTGTAATTGTTTAGATGTACGTGTTTTAACAGGAGATTAACTTGCAAAACTTAAGAATAGTTGAGACTGAAATACTTTATTGCTGGGCCATAAACAAGAGATGTTACCTTTCAGTTTTAGTCAACAGGAGACAGGATGTCTACACTAGGGGACTCTCTATGTTCCCTTGAAAGAGAGATAATTACTAGGCTTGAGCTGTAGAAGTGTTTTATTGTTTTATGACTTCCAGGATCTGCAAACATCTGAAGTTTATGTATTTTCATGGGGAGATGCTAAATGCTAGCAGTTTCTAGCAAGGGTTGTTTTTCACCTGGGATAGTCAGGTGACAAAAAGTGATGTCATGCTGCAAGTATCCCAGCAGTAATGTTTTATACTAATTTGAGAACTTTTTGAAAGAGTGACTGTGCATTTTGTATTTTGTCTTTGACATATCATCAGCTGGAAACATCCAGTCACCACATTTGCACTTGCCTTGCTGTAAGTAAGTTAACTAGGACACAGTAACTTATTTTATATATAGTAAGAAACATAGCTGAGCTTAATTTAGATGTTTTTCTTTATTTATTTGAGACTGTTCTGCAATGCTGTTTTAAATATTTCTTGTGATTTTGAACTCTGAAGTCACTGTGAATACATATTTAGTATTGCCTTGCTATTTTATTAATTATTAAATATATTTACACCTTTCAATTGTGGCTGGTCTGTCTAGAGATACTCAAGCTCTTAAGAGTACTTGCATATCTATTTGGTGACACTGTGGGCCACTCATAATAGCCTTGCTCTTGGTCACACTACCATTTTGATTAATAGTAGCATTACACAGTAGGATTGGCCACCCTTTGCTAAGGGCCTTAAAGTAGATAAGTAATGGCTGGTGGTGGTGGAAGCTATAGTCTGGGCAGAAGGGGGTATAGCTAGTAAACCTGTGCCAGCCTTTCCCAGGTGTGTGTGTGTGTGTGTGTGTGTGTGTGTGTGTGTGTGTGTGTGTGTGTGTGTGTGTGTGTGTGTGCGTGTGTGTGTGTGTGTGTACAGCAAATCTCAAAGTGTGTGTGTCAGTTACTTGGGTAGGGACGTGAAGCACTGGTTGGACAGAGAGGGTGCTGGCGTTCCTGGCTTGGCCACTCAGCTGAGATCTCAACTCTATAGTTGTGCCAGTGGGGAGTCTTATTGGTGATCTGAAGAAAGAGGGAGAAACAGCCCCAGACTGACTGTAGTCTCTGTGTGCTCTTAAGGGAAATTGCACTTTACTGTGTGTGTACTTTTCATCCTCCAAGTGTGTATGCCCCCACTGTTGCCAGTGGTGAGGACTAAGGCTCCTTGATTACTGGGCAAGTGTTGGGGTGTCACAACCTTTCTGTGCAACTTCTCAACTAGCTAGATACCCTTTTCCTTTCATGGACACCAAAACTGAAAAAAGTGCTCCAAAAGTGATAGCCTAAGGAATCCAAGAGTAATGTAGCTATTCTGTTCCTAAAATCTATTCTAAGAATATGTACCAGTATCTTATTGGCCTTGCTACAGCTTTTTCAGTTTGTAAATGGTAGTACATTTTTTCAGCCAATACCACACCAAGGTATTTATCTGTGCTTTTCAGAGTTACTCCTACAGCTGTCATTCTGCATTGGGAATATTACAGATAATGGTAAGTACTCTACATAAACATTACAAATCATGGGAAGTACGCTACACTTTCCTGCATTAAGACAGTACAGTTGTGTAAAATCTTACCCTAACAGTAGATGCCCTTCTCTTCATTGTTTCAGTATTCTTTACTAAAGGGATTCCCTGCCAAGGGTAGCCCAGCATCTGGTCAGTATACTAAAGCCTTAGATTTTTATAGATGTTGTATGTCACACATATGCTCCCTTCTCAAGGCGTAGAGCATAAGGTTGACATATGGATGTAAATACCTCACAACTGAATAGCCACAGGAGGAACAACAGTCCTAGGAAGTAGGAGCAACATGCAAATCCAGGAGGAGGAATGGAAAAGGGGGAGGAGGAAGGGGGTGAATTACTGTGTTGCACAGCACTTTAGTAAGAAAATGGAAGCTTTGGCTCCATAAATCTGATTTGTTCCTCACAGCGAGTGGATAAGACAAGAAGTATAAAATTTTAGTGTGCTAAACATCTCTATGTTGCTAGGAAAAAGCCATGAAAACATTTAACATACTAATTTTTGAAGAGAACAAATATGGAATACCAGCATACCAGAACTTAAGAGAAATAAAGGAATTACTTCTAAGCCCAGAAAGAAAAACAGTTTATTCTTCATTTATTCTTCACACATGCTCTACATGTGTTTATAATACTAAGCTGAAAAAGAGTTTTATAACAAAATCTGGCAAGCTACTGAGAGAGAGATAGAGAGAATTAGTTTTCTGTATAAGGAATGATGAACTGAGGTGCAGGATATTAAACAGAGCCAATGAAATTAATTGTGGAAAACAGTACGAAATAGATGTGAAAGATGGTCAAGTGTGGATGTACTGTGGCAGGAAGATAAATATAGATAAGTTATTGCAAGCAGGTATGTTTCAAAGTACAAGATGACACAATTCCCCACTCAGGCATAATAGAAAAGCTAAATAAACTGGCAATAAACCCCTATGTCATTCAATGGATTGCCAACTGGCTCAGAGATAGGACACAGGAAATAAAAATAGGGGAAGTCACCTCTGCAAAGAGACCAGTCACTGGAGAAGTCCCCCAGGGTTCTGTGCTGGGACCCCTCTTGTTTGGCATCTACTTTTCTGATGTAAAAGCCAATACTAAACCACTGTAGCTATTTAAATTTACATATGATTGCAAGCTAGAGCAATCTTTGAATCCCCAGTTGACTAAACCATACTTTACTGTAAAGTTTGTACCAAATAAATAACTGGTCCCAAAATCATGGACTGAAACTAAGTGCTAAAAAATTGTATCCTTTGGCAAGTCATCTAACCCAGGAAACTACCACAATGACAATATACCCCTAACAGTTAACATACTTGTTCATAATTTGGGAACTTTTGTGGACAGCTACCTAGCATTTGACCAACATGTGTCCATTGTTGATAAAACCAGAAAAGCATATTACATTGTTGTGGAACATTTTGAAGCAGTTTCAAATATTTCCGAGATAGAACATTAATGACGCTAAAGCAAAGACAACAGCTGTAAATTATGTACCCACACACATTTGGTACAGCAATATCCATATTTATGGGGACATGATAAAATGAAGTACTTAGGAGTATGGATTAAAAAGAATTCTGGTGTGTCAGCTAAGGATATGTGGGAAGAGACTAAACAAAAGATAATACGAAAACTGAGACAATGGAAGCTCTGTCATATGGAATTGGATAGCAAGACACAAGCAGTTAAAATGTTTTTAGTCCCTTTACTTTGATACACTGGTCAGGCATATTTTTATCAACCAGAAGAGAAGTTATGGATAGCAGTTAAAGAGCTGAAGGACTTGATCTGGGAGGGGAAGATGGTAAGAGTCTAGTGAGATAATCTGATTCTTCCAATTGAACAAGGCAGT
This sequence comes from Protopterus annectens, assembly GCF_019279795.1. Lineage (NCBI taxonomy): Eukaryota > Metazoa > Chordata > Ceratodontiformes > Protopteridae > Protopterus > Protopterus annectens. The sequence continues at coordinate 1,226,774,917 of NC_056744.1, forward strand.
TTGGAATTACCGATTTGAAGGGGTATTTCAGAGCTACATAGTTAAGGCTCCCATACATAGCACAAGCAGAACCCTATAGATTCAAAGTGAAAAGGGATGATGATGAAACATGGGAAAAGCTCAAAAAAGCAAGGAGAGACTGGGATTTTGGATGCAGATCCTTAAGGGCAACAACAATAACCATGCAGATTATTGTATTTATAAAGTAGCAGAAAGTGTTCTATGAACCAAGTCAACATGGGAATTGAGATTCTGTCAATAGTGATGATTTCAATTAGGGCATACAGACAATAGGTAAGAGGGGGCTGGAATTTATTAGAGAAAACTGGTAAAGGAACCAAGGTATTGGAAGGAAATAATTAGAGAGGGAAAGTTAGTAGAATGGGAAGAGCCCAAGAATTTTTTTAGGCAAAGAGAAGGAAATAGAGAGATTCTAAGTGAAATGTCAGCACTGGTAGAGCTTGTAGCAGAATCTAGAACAGAAGCTGCTGTTAAAAAAATAGATAATTCGTAGAGTAAATAAAATATTGCATGATAAGAATAAGAACCAATCAGAGGAGGTTAGAAAGGACTGGGAAGAGAAATTGGATAAACAATTCAAAAAGAAACAATAGGGGATATACATATATCTCCCAAATATGCAAAAAAGTCTAAAAGATTTGGGATTTTCCCTTGGAAATGATTACACAGTTGTTTTTATACCCAAGTAGACTCCAAAGAATTTCTCCTCTGGTAGATAGCAAATGCTGAGGTGTGACGGGGAAGAAAGAGAAAATCTGGAACATATTCTTTGTGTGTGTAATGAGTTGGCAGACTTTAAGAATTCACTGCAGACTTCTCTATCAGAAATAGTGGGTGAGCAAATTGGTACAACTCAGGAAATTATTTTTTGAACAAAGATACAGAATTGGAATTGCCTAGACAACAGTGAGGCCTTGCAGAGTCTAATTATGGTGACAATCCAAACCAATAAAAATACGCCCAACAAATGGATAAAAGTTCCTGTGACACGAAAAATAAAGTAAATCAAATGTATAATCCAATACATGCACAGGAACCAGAACAGCAGTCACTTCTGACAAAAATTAAATGAAAGGCACCAGGTAGCTCAACGAAAACGACCAATACTACAGTAAATTATTAAACTAATTTATTCCACATGGAAAGTAAAGACTTTCACCCGAAGGCTTCTTCAGACTGTGATCCAATTCATAAAATACTGACTTTAAATAACAATGTATAACAGCTGATAGGTTCATGTCACACATACGTCATAAAAATATGAAATTTAAAACAGATAAATAACAATTTATAAAATTCATAATAAACCTTATTTACTATGTTTATCCTAAAATACATATATACAAGATAAACTTATTAGACCAAATGCAACACTCATAATAAATATCATGATTTAGGTTTAAATACTCTTCTTTTACGTAAAATGGGCTTTAACTGAATTTTATCATTCAGCCCTGGGGATTTGTCTGCTCTGTTTAGCTTTAAGTTTTGTGTTATACAACATTCCTTTAAGTTTTGTGTTATACAACATTCCTTTAAGTTTTGTGTTATACACATATGCGTACAGGATCTGAACACAATGCTCTAGCTAAACATTGTAACTCTTAGGAATGTCACATTCCTTTAAGTTTTGTGTTATACAAACCATTAATTCCAACATGAGAGGGGGTGATATTGACAACTACACCCAGGAATGTGAATTAAGGTGGATTATCCGCTGTAGAGCAGACAAATCCCCAGGGCTGAATGATAAAATTCAGTTAAAGCCCATTTTACGTAAAAGAAGAGTATTTAAACCTAAATCATGCTATTTATTATCAGTGTTGCATTTGGTCTAATAAGTTTATCTTGTATATATGTATTTTAGGATAAACATAGTAAATAAGGTTTATTATGAATTTTATAAATTATTTATCTGTTTTAAATTTCATATTTTTATGACGTATGTGTGACATGAACCTATCAGCTGTTATACATTGTTATTTAAAGTCAGTATTTCATGAACTGGATCACAGTCTGAAGAAGCCTTCGGGTGAAAGCGCTTAGTTTCCATGTGGAATAAATTTGTTTTATAATTTATTGTAGTGTTGGTCGTTTTCGTTGAGCTACCTGGTGCCTTTCATTTCATTTTTGTCAGAAGCGACTGCTGTTCTGGTTCCTGTGCATGTATTGGATTATACATATAATTATGGTGACAGCCAAAAAGAAAAAAGTCTAAACCAACTGTACTAGAAGAAGTGAATACAGTAAAGAAAACATGACTGGAAATGAGATCTTTAGAAAAGGACAGGAGTAAATTACATGTAAAAATGGGAAATGTGGGAACAATACATACAAAATAACATTTTGGAGGAGGAATTTGGTTTAAAAGAAGGCAAGATTTGAATGAGCTATGTAATATTTGACAATGACTAGATAAATTATAATTGATGTATAATGTTTGCAATTAAAAATATATCAGTATGGTTTGTTTTCATTTATATAAATGTGTGATTGTCTATGTCATAAGTGATAATTTAATAAAGATGTTTCTTGTTTAAAAAAACTGAGACATCATACCTTCATTCAGATAGGCTTTGAAAGGCAGACTGAGAATGTATAATGGTAGAACAAATTTTTCTTTGAGCAGAGTGTTAACTCACAGAAAAATAATACTGCATAGTAAGTTGATTGCTGGTACCCTCATTAATCCCAGCAAAGCAAGATGCTGAGTCCAAATCAATACTCCCAATAGCTGTAGATGAATGCCACAAAAAATTCATCCTTGTCTTTTAAACAAATGCAGCACAAAGTTGGATACATTTCCCTGTTGAGTCATTTAGATAAGTAAAAGAAAACAATGTTAGGACAGCTAGTCCAGTGCCAATTCAAAAGCAGAAAGTACAGTTGTGTACACTTAGCATAAATGTAGATGTTTGAGTGTATTCACTGTTGCAGTCATCACATTTGAGTTATCTGCTTGCAGTAGCCCTCAGTCTCATCTTCCATGATGTCAGGTAGTCAGGGGTATAAAGCATGTAGCCGACACCATTACATCAGTTTTTAATGCCCCAGATGTCAGGTACCCCCTAATGGGAAGCAATTAAATATATATATATATATATATATATATATATATATATATATATATATATATATATATATATATATATACACAAGGTTAAACCTCCAACAAAAAATCAAATACACCAAAACGCTTTGAGCATAGTAAACAAGAATAGAGATATAGCCAAAAGAAGTCAGGGGGTTGGAGGTAGGGTAACCAGGACTGCAACAGGGAATACACTCGAGCATCTACATTTATGGTAAGTGTACACAATTGTACTATGTTCTTCATGTTTCACTGTTGCAGTCATCAAATTTGGGTAGATTCCCAAAGCTAAGGATGGGAGGAGGAAATTAGATAGCATTAGGACCAGCTATAAGGCCCTGCAAGACTGCAGTGATAAAGTCAGCTCTAGATTTAGAGAAAATTGGCAAATGGTAATGCTTGATGAAGGTATGTACAGAACTCCAGGTAGCAGCTTCTAGGAAGTCCCTGGTAGGGACACCTCTGACAAAGGCTGTAGAGGTAGATGCAGCCCTGGTTGAATGTGGTCTTATCCCCTGTGGGGTAGGTTTTCCATGGTGCTTATAGCAGAAATGAATGCAAGGGCCTATCCATTTAGAAATTGTTTGCTCTGAAATGGCCTTCCCCTCTGCACCTGCAGCAAATGCCACCAGCAGCTGTTCAGATTTCCTGAGAGGTTTAGTCCTGTCCAAGTAAAATCTAAGTTGTCTGTGCACATCTAAGAAGTGCAGTATGTGTTCCCCTTTGTTCTGTGGATTAGAAAAGAAGGTTGACAAATGAATGGACTGATTAAGAGCCACACTGGATACTACCTTGGGCATGAAGGAGAGAGATTGGTCCGGAGGGACACCCTGTCCGCATGAAAGATGATGAAAGGCTCCACCTGCCATAAGGGCCTGCAATTTAGACACCCTTCTTGCTGAAGTGATGGCTAAAAGGAAGGCTGTTTTCCAAGAAAGGAATTTCAACTCTGCATTTGCAGCTGGCTCAAAAGGAGGTAGCGTGAGTTTTTCCAATACAAAGTTAAAGTCCCAGGCTGGAGTTGGGGTTCTCCTCGGTGGTCTTAAGTTTTTGGCCCCTCTGAGGAACTGCTTGAGCAGTGGATGAGAGAAGAGGGGTGGTTCTGTGTTGTAATGAGCCGAAATGGCTGAGGCAGGAATTTTGATGGAGGAAAAGGAAAGGCCCTTGTGAAGCATCTCAGTTAAGTAGTGAAGAATCTGAGGTAAATTGGGTGCTGCTGTGCCCATCCCCTGAGTTTGGTTCCAGGAAAAGAATCTTTTCCATTTTTCAGCATATGACTTTCTACTACCGGGCCTCCTTGCCTCCAGAATGGCATCCAATACTTGCTTACTGAGGGATGGTAATGGAGAGATCAGGTAATTAGCCAGGCTGCCAGGTTCTGGGTTTGAAGCAGAGGGTGCAGAATCTGGCCCTTCTGCTGGGACAGCAGGGTAGGGGTCTGAGGCAGGTGCCATGGTGCCAGCAGTGACACACTATGCAAGGGGGGGTACCAGTCTAGTGCAATCAGTATCGTCCTTGGTTTGTCCTGTTTGATCTTTATTAGTACCTTGGAGAGGAGAGGCAGAGAAGGGAAGGCATAAACTGATAGGCTTTTCCAGGTGAAGGACAGGTCATCCATTTTCCAAGCTTGTTTGTGGGACGTCCTTGTGCAGAATTTGTCTAACTGGTAGTTCTGGGGGGAGGCAAACAGGTCTATCTCTGGGCTCCACCATTTGTTTATCAACATGTTGAATGTCTTTGGTTCCAGTTTCCACTTGTGTAGGTCCATGAGATTTTTGTTAGTTCGCCTGCCAGTGTGTTTAGCTTTCCTGGCAGGAATTTTGCCTGTAGGTGCACTTGGTAGCTTAAGACTGTGTTCCACAGAGCCATGGCTTGTCTGCAGAGAGGGTATGAGTAGGTTCCCCCCTGCTTGTTTCTGTACCACATAACAGTGGTGTTGTCCATCCTGCTTGTTTATATGCCACATAACAGTGGTGTTGTCCGTCTTTACCATTAACTGTCCTGGAAGTATGTGGTCCTTGAAGGCTGTCAGAGCATTCTGTACAGCTAATATTTCTTTTTAATTGATATGCAGGTGCATTTGACTTGGGTTCCATTTGCCCTGAATGCACTTCCCTGCCAAGTGAGCCCCATATGCATAGTCTGATGCATCTGTTGTTAGGGTTTGGGCAGCAGGGGGTAGAGTGAATGACAGTCCCTTGTTTTGGTGGCAGGCCTCTGCCCACCAAAGGAACTCTATCTGTAGGCAAGTTATCATAGGAATCATTGCTTCTAGATCCTGAGAATGTTGACACCACAGGCTTTTTAGATACCATTGTAGTTTCCTCATATGCAGTCTTGCATATGGAATTAGGAGAATGAAGCAGCCCATGAACCCCAAGGCTTGCAGTATTTGTCTTGCTGATAGCAGGGTCTTTGTGGCCATTAGTTTGAAGTAGGCTGTCAAATGAACTTGTTTCTCTGGCGTGAGGAAAGCCATATGGGAAGTTGTTTTTCAAGCTTGCCCCCAGGAATACAATTTGTTTACAGGGTACAAGATGTGATTTTGTTTTGTTTATGGTGTACCCCAGAGAAGTTAGCAATTTTTGTACAAACGCCAGATGATTCAATAGTATGTCCTGGCTTTCTGCCTGAATTAGACTATCATCCAGGTATGGGTATATTTGAATATTTCTTTGCCTGCAAAATGCAATGACTGGAGCTAGGCACTTTGTGAATACCCTAGGTGCAGTAGATAAGCCAAAGGGCAGTGCAGAGAACTGATAGTGCATGAAGCCTGCTTTGAAGCGTAGGTATCTTCTGCTAGATTCTCTGATTGGGATGTGCAGGTAGGCTTCCTTTAAATCCAGTGTTGCCAACCAGGCATCCTTGCCTAGCATAGGAAGCAACTGGTAAAGAGTTTGCATCTTGAATTTTGGGATCACCAAAAATGTGTTTAGGATAGAGAGGTCCAGGATAGGATGCCAGGAGTTGTCTTTTCTGGGCACCAGGAAAAGTCTTGAGTAGAACCCTTGTCCCCTTTCCTGTTCTGGAACAGTTTGAATAGCACTGATACTTAAGAGATTGAACTTGCTTTTGAGCCTCTGCCCAACCGTTTGGGTTTGGTAAAGTGTGGAAGTGGAATCTGTATCCTTGGGAAACTATATTTAAAACCCATTTGTCCTGGGTAATGACTTACCATTTTTTTGCCTGCAGAGCAATCTTTCCCCCCTAAAGGAGCAGTCAGTTGAGAAGGGCTTGGAAATTTTAAAATTAAGTCATTGAGACAGTTTACTATAGGGGAGAGTCTTACTACTCCCTGCTTTGGAAGTGGGAGCCCTCCACTGCTTAGTCCTGTGAGTACATTGGAACTGAAGCCTGAGTGTTCTGCTGGTTCTGGATTTGGACTGAGAAGGCCTGGAAGAGGCAGGAAAAGACCAATTCTTAGAGGGCCAATGCCTACTAAATCTGGGAGGCTGTACTTGCAGGAAATCTTTAACAGTTTGCATAGATTTAGCTTTTTCCTCCAACTTTTTAAGTACTACTTCTGCTTTGCTGCCAAACAGGCAGTCCTGGTTTGAGGGAGCATCCAGCAATTTAGCTTTAACATGATCTGGCAAAGATTGCTCCTTAAGCCAAGCATGCCTTCTAAGTACAGACCCAGTGACAGCAGCCCTGCAAGATGCCTCTAGTGAATCAAAACCACATTGCAAAGTATGTTTTCCAACTTGCTCAGCGGAATGCATTAAATCCTGTAAATCTTTATTTTCAGCACAGTCAGGAATCAACATCATTTTCTGTTTAAGCAATCCAGTAATATGCGGCAGATACTTTAACATATGAAACTGGCAGTTTAAGGCCCAAACGGCCAAGGTTGCAGAAGTGTATACCTTCTTATCCCATCTATCCAGCACTCTGGAATCTCCATCAGAGGGTGCAGGATTTTTGGCAGTAGTAGCCTTAATGCCCTTGGGTCCCTGTGAAATGGTCTCAGGATCCGCAGTAGGATTTTTAAACAGGAACTTGTGAGAGTCAGGAACCCTACAATATCTATCTGGTTTTCTGGGAGCAGGAGGTAAGGAGTCAGTGGCCAAGCTAGATTTCGAAAAGGCATCATCAACAATGTCCAGTACAGGGGGGGATAGCTAAAGGCCTGTGTTGGGGCAGGAGTAAGAAATCCCTAAGCCTCTTTTTAGAATCAGAGTAATCCTGGCTTTCCCAGTGAAAATGCTCCCTAAGAGTATGCAAGGTTTCACCAAAAGAGAAATCCCCTGGAGGGGAAGCAGAGGGAATAGAGTCCTCTGCATCAGAATCCTCATAGGTAGAGAAGGATAAATCCTGGTCATCAGAGGAAACAGAAATTTCAGAATCCTGATCAGAAGAATCATAAGCAAATTCAGTCCTACGTCTCTTAGTGGGGGAAGGTTGGCTTCACCTGATTAAAGTAATAAGGTCTTCAGCCATTCTTATCATTTGTTTTTTAGACAGAGGCCTGATCATGCAGTCTGGCCATCGGTTTTCTAGGCATGGATCGAGTTTTAGGCCTTGAAGAAGAAGATGGTGTCGGTTTAATATGCAAGTCAGTAGGCCTGAATACACCCTCAGATGCCGGTGCCTGCACAGTGGCACCGGACCCATCCAAGGTAGAGACATCCACAGGTTCCACAGTTGAAGCATCTTGCAGCATACCGGACTCCAAATGGGTCTCAGTAGAGGCCTGTGAAACTGAAGTAGCAGGTATCAGGGGCAGCGAAAGCACCTCACAGAGTACTGGCAAACTGGCGACTAGCTTAGGAGAAGCGTTGGCGGCAGCTTTGGACCTATGCAGTCTGTCTCTGTCTTTATCTTTGCATTTTTTCGGAATGTCGGTAGTCGGATGGCTTACCGAAGCCATATCTGGGTAACTGAACGGAGTGCCAAAATATTTAGAAGCGTAAGTATACTGACGACGAAGGGTTCGTTGTTTAAATAAGGCACAAAACCGACAGCAAGGTAAGTCGTAGTCAGGGCCTACGCAAGGAATACAGTATGAATGAAAACCTTATGAGGTATTTGCTTTCCACAAGAAATACAATTATTGACTTTTACTGACATCAATTTAGAGCAAGAAAATGTTTCCCCAGCGGGGTACTTAGCTTAGCTGAAGACTTTGGTTCTGAAACTCGAAAACGAAAATTTCAGGAGTCGGCTGACCGGCACTTGCGAACTGCTTCTGCTTCGGGCACCGCATGGCAAGAAAGACTGATGTAATGGCGTTGGCTGCATGCTTTATACCCCTGACTACCTGACGTCATGGAAGATGAGACAGCAACAGATGCAGGACCCAAGACTTTGATAATCAGGCCGACTGAGGGTTACTGCAAGCAGATAACCCAAATGTGATGCCTGCAACAGTGAAACACGAAGAACATCAAGCACGTTGTTGCACCAAAGTTGCTCCTCTTAGTTTATTTCAATGTAATGTTATGTTCACAAACTGACATGAAACTAAATAATGGAACTTGGTTTCTCTGCTCATGTGACCTCACCACTACAAAATCCAAAATTTAAGATGAGGTAGCAAGGTATGTAACTTTTTTGCAGCACCATGTGACCAAACCAAACTTCCATTGCTGTAAACTGCAAGTTCAAATAATTTGTTTTAACTTAAACTGTCATATATGTTCAATGAAATAACAGATGACTTAAAAGCAGGTTTTAAATGAAAAAGTGTGTGTGTATATATGTATATATATATATATATATATATATATATATATATATATATATATATATATATATACGCACACACATACATATATATATATATATGTATATATATATATATATATATATATACACACACACACACACACACACACACACACACATATATATATATATATATATATATATATATATATATAAAATTACATTCAGATAAATAATAAATTATAATCAAGAACTGAACTTATGGTAACGAGCTGCAAATAGAAAATAAAGAGATCTCATCATCAAGAGGGCAAAGTAGAAAACTGCATACAAAACAAACCCTACCCAAGTGATAGGATCTTAGCAGTTTAGTAGGCTGATGACCTAAAGGGCCTTTTTAAGTCTAACCATGCTTCCCAGAAGTATTAGAAGGGTATCATACCCTTAAGTTATGTGGGGGTATATAAACTGGGGAAAAGTGGTCGAGTATTTACAGGCTTCCTTTCTCTAGAGACAGACTGATAGAAACTGTCAAAAAGACAGAAAGATAGACAAACCTGTCAGACCAGGGGTAACTTAGTGATCTCCCAACCACTGATACAAGTTTTGCATGAGCAAGTGCAGGGAAGTACATTGCTTCACACAGATAGGAAGCCTGCTCCAGCCCAGAGTAGCCTCTGAGCCACATATCCAAACCTCCAGCATGTCCTATTTACATTGCAGGTTACGTTTAGGTACCTAGACCATATGTTTCTAATGTTATTTGTTTTGTGGATATGCAGCAGGTCCATTAAGGCTTGATCAGAGAATGATTTGTAAGCTAGGCATAGGTCACTGCTTAGCAGCCTGAAGGAGACAGAGTACAAGGACAATGCTTTGATGTGGTCCACATAGGACTTGTTTTCTATACCACGTATTCTTTTTGTAATAAAGCTATGTGGTGACTCCAGTTGTTGCATATGTCTGCTCAGGCACATGCTAATGGATGCACTGTACTCGATGACTGGTCTCAAGAGGGAAATGCACATTGGAACAATGACATCTTTGGATCTGGATGCCACATCCTTGTTTATAAGTTGTGCAACATAGAATGATTTTCTTACTTCTGTAGTCACATGATGGTTTTCTTACTTCTGTAGTCACATGATGGCCAAATGCCTGACTACTGGGTCTACTCCTAGGGGTGTATTACCAATGTAGTAGTTTACTGAGGTGGCCTTCATACTGAGGGATACTATTATACACTTCTTAGCATTGAGTTTAAGACAGTGATTAGAGCCACCAGTTATTAGTCTGTCAAGCTCTCTTGGAGGGATCCAATGACTGCACCTAATTTGCAATCATCTGCAGATTTGGTCAGCTAGAAGCCTTTGACACTAGCCTGGACTTCAGAGAAGTAGATGCCAAACAGAAATGGCCCCAGTACTGAGCCCTGAGCCCTGAGAGACAATGCTTGTAAGTGGGTTTTCTGTGGAGTAGACTCCCCCATCTTAATTTCTTTGGTCCTTCCTGTGAGCCAGTTGACTATCCGGTGGGTGATGTAGAAGTTTACACCTAATTCATTGGGCTTGTCTACAATGCCTGAGTAAGGAACTGTGCTGAATGCTTTGGCCAGGTCAAAGTAGACAGTATGCACCGTTTTGCCCTTATCCATTGCTTTGGTGACTTTCTTGAAGTCTACCCATCCACCAGGTTGAATAGAAAAGACTTTCCCTTTACGAAACTAAACTAAGCTGGCCCTGGTGTCTGAAGGTTTCCTGTATTATTCATCATGTCCATGATAATTCTTTCCATGGCTTTGCAAATGAAACTAGTCAAGCTTATGGGTCAGTAGTTTCCTGCAGTCATTAATAGTCCACCTTTCTGTAGTGAGATAACAGCTGCATTCCTCCATTTGCTTGGTATGAAGCCTGTTTGGAGGCTACAATTGAAAAGTGCTTCAACAGGCCAAAAAGGTCATGTTTCATAATACTAAGGAGGCATCCTGGAACATTATCCTATCCCATCAATGCAATCTTTCTTGCCTTAGAGATTGCACAGAGTACCTGCTCCCTGGTAATGGTTGGGGGAGCTATGGTTTTGAGTGTTACTAGAGAGGTGTCTGTGAGAAAAGGGGGTTAAAACTGAAGCTGAATTTATTGGCCAGTAGGTCTACCTTGTCCTTAGGCTCAGTATAGGTGCCTTAATTTACAATTAGTTTGGCACATTGTTGTGTATTCGGAACTAACTGATAAATGTCTTATGGTTGTCCTTAGCCTGTGAGGCTACTTCTACCTCAAATTTACTTCATATTTGGCTATGCTTGACTTAACTAGTTCCAACTGAGTTGTTTCTTTCATTTGATGACAAAGTTATTACCTTGCAGCGCAATGAATTTCCTAATTTTGGCCAGGATTTTCTTTCTTTTGTTAAATAATCTATTGATGTCATTCCACCAGAGTGGCTTGTTTATTGTGAATGTAGTTTGGTTAGGTACCACAGCCCCTATATAGTGTATGACTAAGTGTAGGCAGTTTTCCTACGTTTGGGGAAGGCTTGCAATTTTACCAGGGTGTCACTTAGAAGTAGGATGTTTGCCTTGAAATAATTTTAAAAATTTCAGCCTCACCTGGTGTCTCAAGTTCAAGACTAGTAATGAAAATACCCTTGGGAGAGTGCAACTTTACCACGTTAGTGATGACTAGGTCTAGGATATTAGCACCCCTAGTGGGCATACAAACTATATGGTCCACAGTACAGGAATTTCTGGGCCTGCATGTTAGGGGTAATTTAGGATTCCATTTTTATAAGTAGGGTGGTTAAAGTCACCCATAAACATGTTGTTGGGTTAAATGAAGGAATGTTTCCAACATGTTTAAGACTGTGTTATGGGTTTCCTGGGTCACAGAGGGGGACCTATAGCTTGCAAGGATATGGTATAAGATTTTGTCCATGGTAATTTGGATGTGAAGCTGAAGCGTGTCACAATTTTGACCACCCTTGAGATGTGTAAGTTTTTGATATAAATTGAGACACCTCCAGCTTTTGCCCCTTTGTGTGCAGCAACAAGTATAAATGTGAGGAAGTCATTATAGCCCTGCACTGCCAAGGTACTTTCTATGGCTTAAAACCATGTCTCAGTAACTGCACAGACATCTACATTCACTACAGTGAGTATTGCTTGCAAGGAATGGTGTTTCTTGTTTTGACTCCTGACAATGAGTAATAATACCCTTAGATTTTATTGGGTTGGTTTGCTATGCTGGAAGGTTTATCAGGCTGGTAATGTCTAAAAAAGGCACTATGGGGGTTGATAAGATTTTAGCCAATATCTGAAAGCCTACAGGGGGACAGGTGCAGACCATTCCTAGCAAATTAGAGTGGTCTGTTAACCACATCCTCCCAGGCTGACAAATGTAACAACTTTGTATGATACCAAAAACTAAGCAGATTGTTAAAGTCAATCATTTTATCTTCATATTCTGGCATCATTCTTGGAGAAGGCAAATACTGCTCAAAGCTAGGCGCACACCAGCCTGGGAGAGAACTGTCTGAAAGATCTATCATGTTTCCTTATGAGGAGTCCAGGGAGATATGTCTCATATCATTTACTCTCACATGAACTATGACTGAATCACACTGGTGCATATTTGATCTGACACGGAAACTGACCATAACCTTCAATATGCCTTGTGAGTGGGTCACTAGTGTGCCTCACAATGGAGTCTCCTATGACAACAAATGCTGGATTGTGAGGTGGGCTGCCTTATGGGCTTTGCCTTAGAGTCACTGAGTTGAGGCTGAATGTGCCATGATGGGTGATGCTTTGATAGTGTGTTTTTCAGGTTGCCAAGTGTATTTATTGCAATTACTGTGTCTGGGAGGTCTTTGAGGTTTTGAATTGGGTAGATTACTTTTTAACACCCTCAGCATATGTAGGTCTATCTGTTTGTCCTGTAGTTAGTCTAGCAGGTATTGTGTAGTGCTCTGAGTTATGACAACCTGTTTAGTATTTGTAGTGGTGGTGTATGAGAGCTTTGCCTTAAGAGACAAGGAATAAATACATCACTTACATACTATATCAGATTAAGAATTAGATGGCTGCCAGAAAACATGAGAAAACTGCTACACTGCCAAGACTTTCATTCCTAACAGGCTGGCTAGAGATATAGTAGGAACGAGATGATCCATTTTTTCAGGTATAAATATAGTAGGCTACTGGAGGTGTGGTATCAAAGGATTTATTCTCCTCTTTGTGTGACGACTATAAGTGAGAACAAATCTGTTAGGATGCTAGTTGGTTAGCAAGTACAAACAGTCCAATTTCACACAATGATGCCCCTCTTCAGGAAAACCTGGTGGTTGTTAAGCAACAACACACTAAGGAACTTTTAGGGGTTAGTTTTTATAGGGAATTTGCATTTCTAAGCACCTGCGTCTATACAGGGCACTGCCAACCACTGCTATGTGATAAGCAGCATAGCACAAATGTGATGGCGATATGCGGGAAGAGAAAACCAGCAAACAAACTAGTCCTTTGCCAATTGCAAACACACCAACTCTGAAGTCACAAACAGTGACTTCCAGCTCAGATGAGAGTACTAGAGTGCAGACCAAAGAATTCTTAATGTAAAAACACCATATGGGGCTCCCAAAATGCAGAAACCAACCAAGTTACAAATAAAACCAAACAGAAGTGCAGGAACTCACAGTAAACATCTGTGGCAATAATCCAAGGCACTAAAAGTCAGAGAGCAAGTACTCAACAAATAATTCACAGATAATAAAGCAGCACTAGCAAATTACAACATGAAGTGCAATTCAGCAATGTGGAGTAAACATTCAAATCTGGATGAATATGGATTCTGTACAAGTCAAATGCAGATGCAAAAGTAATGATCTTTAAATGCAGTTTTAAAGTGCAAAAATATGGAAAAATGCACAAATCTGACAGCATCTCTAGTGCAAATCAAGGTAGAGTACAAATCAACACGTTAAAGTACTTATCTAGCAGTGGAGGGATTAGAATTCAGCAAAATATAACAACTTAAAAAAAATGCATTAGCAACAGCCTCGTGGGTTTCAACAAATGACAATGGACAAATATCCAAAGTATATATCATTACATGAAATATATTGTTAAACCTACACTGAACTTACAATGGAAACATGTATTGAAAAAAAGAAATAAGGAAACATTGCCATCTGACAAAGAGGAATAAAGCATACACCCAAACCAAATCAAATCTGTATAAATATAAATTGATACAAAACATCTTAAGTTCTAACAAGTAATAATGACTAAATATCCTAAATGAAAACCACTCTGTCAAATCTATTTGTAAAAACATGAAAAGCAGGGATTGGGTAGACATTAAATAAACTCATTTAGACTGGGTGCATATACAGTGTGTATAAAAAGTGTACACATCCCTGTTAAATGCCAGGTTTTTGTGATATAAAAAATGAGACCACAATAAATAATTTCAAAACTGTTCCCACCTTTAATGTGACCTACAACCTGTGCAATTCAACTGAAAAACAAACAAATCTGTTGGGGGAAAAATAAAAAACAATAAGTTGGTTGCAAAGTGTGCACACCCTTAAACTAAGACTATGTTGAAGAATATGGACCAGAAACTTGAGTTTCCACATTTTGTGATGTAATGTACCATTGGGACATTTAAAGGATGAAAAAATATTTGCTTAATTTTTATAGGAAAATGACACATATCTGCTAATATAGTGCTTTTGTCTTCCTTGAAGATTCCACAGAGCTTGCACTTTTACCCATTTTGAAACTGTTCCCCAAGCCATGTCTGCTGCATCTGTAGTGACAGACAGGACTGGGTAGAAGTGGGAATGGGAGACATGGATCACAAAGAGAGCCTACCCACCATAGAAACTCCACCCCATTTATAAATTCCCAGAACTGGCAGCTGAATCCAAGGTGATATGATGTATCATTGCATTTTCTTCAAGTGTAATCAAGCTAGAGGAAGCATAAAAACTATCAATGCCATGTAAAATCCCTTGCAGATATGTGGGTTTGGATTGAGAAACTCAGGACATACCTCTGAATCATTTCTACTTAGTCTGGTGCAACAAAGGCTCTTCCTATGGTAGAATATAACAGATATCCCAGGAATACAATTCTGTAAGAAAGAATTACAGAAGACTTGTGATAGTTGATTTTGAAAACCCAGGCTGAGTAGAAGATTCCGAACAGCTGCTAAAGGCCTTTGACAGCTGGCAAAAGAGTTTGCAAAGATTAGACAATAGTCTAAATAAGGAAAAGGTGAATGCACTGAACTCTAAAATAAGCTATGACTGGGGCTAGACACTTCATGAATAACCTTGATGCAAGGGAAAGTCCAAAGGGTAAAACAGAACTGATAACACGAGCCAGGTACAGTAAATCTTAAAAATGCCTTAACTGTTTGCCATTTAAATCTAGCTTTACCATGAAACATAGAGAAGTAAACCTGAGATAGAAGGGAATGAATGGATAAAATTTTGAACAGAATACCCTCAGGGAAAAAGAATATGTGCATCCAGAAGTGAAAAGGAAGAAGGACTCCTCGGCCAGTAGGGCAACAGAAATACAAGGCAAGAGCTAGGGGAGAGGGAGAGACCAAATACTGCAACAGGGAAGAGAAGGACATCTACTGTTGCAGTAAGATTTTACACAACTGCACTATGTCCTTCCATATCACTGTTGCAGTATTCTTCACCTAAAGGACAGTACAAGAGCTTAAGAGGAAGCCTGACAGTAAGAAGGCACAGCAGAGCTATCTACAAACCCATGCAGGATAGCCCTGGCCCTGGAAATAACATCCAACTTATAATGTTAAGTGAAAGTATGAACAGAAGATCAAATAGCAGCCTCAGGGACAAAACTGGTATCCAAACCCTTGAAAAAAGCACGAGAGGAGGCAACCGCCCAAATACAATGTGCCTTTACAGATGAGGAAAGACATTTGCCATGAAAAGAATAACAGAAGGAACTGGCCTTAGAAATCCAGGAGGAGACAGTTTGCTTAGAAACAGCTAAAACCAAATTCCTGAGATGAAAAACAAAAAGCGGCTCAGATTTGAGAATAACTTTAGTTTTATCTAAATATCTGAGCTGTCTATGCAAATCCAAGGTGTGAAGAACCTTTTCACTAGCAGACTGTGGAGAAGGAAAAAAGAAAGGAAGATGAATAGACTGATTAAGGGACAACTCATTGACCACATTGGGTACAAAAGAAACACTTTCTATGAAAAACTAAAAATGGAGGAATGGCCATGAGAACCTGAAGTTGACACTCCCTTAGCAGAAGAGCGAGCCAAAAGAAAACCAGTCTTCCAAGTACAATACTATACTTGGCTGAAACAGCAGGCTCAAAAGCAGCCTGATTCAATTTTACCAGTACAAAACTGAGGCCTCAAAAAGGTGGAATGGGCTTCCTTGGAGGCCTGATATAAAGGACGCCTTTAAGAAATTGCTTGTCCTCAAACCTAGAGGCCATAGGAGGATTCAAGGGCAGACTAGCAGAAATTGCTGACAGGTGAGCTTTAACTAAAGAATATGCCAACTCAGCAAGAAGTAGCTTACACAAATTAGAGAGAACTAGAGGAATCTCTACAGACAAAGGATCCTGATGGCAAGACAGTGACCCGACAGAATATCTTTTCCATTTGGTCATGTATGATGACGTAGTGAATTTCCCTGGCATCTTGCAGATCCCAGAGCATATCCTCAGAAAAGAAATGCCTATAGTAATGTCTTTTGGCTTTTCCCGGTTAGGGGTCGCCACAGTGGAACTCCGGTCCGCTAATGATTGGCAGTGGATTTTTACGGTGCCGAGTTGCCAGCCCGATGCCCAACCTTCAAAGAAGGCACACCCATTCACACTCACACCTACCTGCATGTCTTTAACGTCACTTGACCGTGGGGAGGACATGCAGACTCCACACAGAAGGCGCTCCAGCCGAGAATCGAACGGGAGAACCTCTTGCTGTGAGGCGACAACACTAATCGGTGCACCACTGCGACAGCAAGAAAAATGCATATAAGGGATTAAAACCGTATCACCCACAGTGTCATCTGAATTGTGGACAGGTGAGGATGAACAAGAGATCTCATGTCTTGTGTGAGAAGATCCACCCGGTGAGGTAACTTGTGGTGATTGCCAATGGCCAAGTGATGAAGGGGGAAGCAATGCTGTCTGGGCTAAAAGGGAGCCACGAGCAAGATTTTTCGGAGAGTCTTCCCCGATCTAGTACACAACTCATGATAACAGATGAAGAGTGGGGGAGTGTACAGAAACATTACCTTCTAAGGAAAAGACAGGGTTGTCCACTTTCCAAGTCAGAGAACTTTAGGCATGGAACAGAACAAAATAGAGGAAGTTGATCAGAAGGGAGGCATAAGAATCTACGTGAAGAATACCTCAGCAATGGGCAATGTCCAGGAACACATCTCTGTGAAGCATCCATTCGTGGGTTGTGTTCTAGACCTGCTCAGTTTGCCATGAGATAGTGCTCACAAGAAATGTAAACCACCTGAACAGTCACTTGATACTGGATAGCAAGATCCCAGGCCTGAAGAGCTAGTCTGCAAAGGAGCAGGGACCTTGTGCTCCCTAGTTGCTGACATACCACATCACTGTGGTATTATCTGTGAAGACTTTGCAAGACTCGGGATGAAATAAGGAATTAAAAGCTTGCACAGCCAAAAACAGTGCCCTCATCTCTTTTATTTTGAAATAATCTGACCTCTGATGAGGAGGCCAGAACTCAGACCTTTAGTTTGCCACAAGAAGTTCCCACCCGACATTTGCAGCATCCATGAACAGCTCCTGAGATGGAACCAGAGCCTGAAAGAGAGGTCCTGACTTGAGAGAGAGTTGATGAATCCACCACTGAAGCTCAAGTTTGAGCCAAGGAAGACAAAGGTAAAGGGAACTCCAGGGGGTAGCAGTGGTAGAGCCACACCGAATGGAGGTACCACTGAAATTTCATTATATGGAACCTGGCAAGAAGGAGCATGGGAATGGTGGAGGCCATAAATTCCAGAACCCTGAGAAATACCCTGGCTGTGACAGATGACAGAGGAAGAGGAGACTGGAAAAAGGTTATCATTGAGAAAACCTTGGGGTTAGGTAGAGATATGAGCATGGGAACAGTCTGAAGCCTGCATCCAAGGAAAACATAATCCTGGGAAGGCATCAGGAGGGATTTCTGGATGTTTATGGTGAACCCCAGGCTGTGTAAGAGACAAATGGTAAACTGGAGATCTTGAAACACCCTGCCTGAAGAAGGAGCCTGAATGAGTAGATCATATAGGTAGCGAAAAATCTGTATAAACCGAAGCCTGCAGCGCCAGGCATTTGGTGAATACCTTTCGGGCAGCAGAAAGGGCAAAGGGCAAACCAGAGAACTGAAAATGCAAGAAGGATACAGAGAAGCTTAAAAACTTCCTGAACAGAGGGTGAAATAGGGATGTGAGGGTATGCATCCTTGAGATCTAAAGAAACCATAAAGGCCTGGGGAAGAAGAGGAAATGGAAACAAGGTCTGAAGGGACAACATCCAAAAAGAAGGCATCTTGAGAAAGGTGTTGAGCAGGGAAAGATCAAGAATTGGTCTCCATGTATCCTCCTTCCGCATAACCAAAAACATTCTGGAGTAAAACCCTTCCCCATCTGGGTGAGTGGAACAGACTGAATGGCGCCTTGATTTAAAAGGGATTGCAGAACCTCTGGAAAATGAGGAAGCTATTCTCCAGGAGGTTGAAGAATGACTGAAAAGGGAGGAAGGGATTTCCAAACCATGAAATATCCCTGACAGATAATGAAAAGAACGCAAGAATGTGAGGCAATCCAATGCCGATTTAGATGAGGTAAAGAAAGGCACAAAAATATGTTTAAGTTCCAGCAAGGCCTTACCTTTATCCAGGAGGGACTTAAGTCAGTAGCAGTTGACCCATAAAAACTTTTGTTATCCAGAGGTATACCCAAAAGTTTAGCCTTAACAACATCAGGTAAAGCCTGAAGACATAGCCAAGAATAACACAACATCACTGAACCAAAAGCAGCAGCCCTGGAAGAGGCATCAACTGCATCATACCTTTATTTTATTGAGTGATGGGCAGCCTGAGAAGTGGACCCCAGCAGGTAGAAGCCTTCCTATCAGAATCAGGATCAGGAAGATCGGATATCACCTTAGATACCTGGGAAAGGATGGCCAAAGCATACCTAGTCATGAGTCTGGTAACAAATGACCCTAAAGAACAGGGTGGCAGCAGTATACATTTTCTTGCCCAACCTTTTCATGGGGCAATAACTTAGAGGGTTTGTCAGAAGAAACAGATACTAATGAAGGGTCAGCAAAAAGATGCACGGAAACTTGCAGTACTGAGGCACCTTGTAGAACCTATCAGGTTTCGTTGGTGCAGGAGGCTGGCAGTCAGGAGCTACAGATGCTGCAGAAAAGGTATTCAAAAAGGCTGCCAGAACAGGAGGGACAGCTGATGGTTTGGAAGACTCCATATGCCAGAAACCTGGGAAAAGTCCCACTTAAAATAATCCTTCATGCTGGCAATGGTCTCCACAAAGGAAAAGCTTTCCAAAGGGGTGTCTGAACTCAAAGAATCCTCTTCTTCCAAACTGTAGTTCAGAGGAGAAGGAATTTGGGAAGAATAAGCCAGGGATTCTTCTCCAGAATCCAAGTCCTCAACCAAGGAATCTAATTCCCTAAGCCAGGAACAGGAGTTGAAGACCGAGGGGTTGGGCAGGGACAGACGCCCCTTGAGGAGGCTTCAAGGCCATTAAAGCATTAAACAAGCTCTGAGTAAAATCCTGCCATTCATGCCAAGGATCTTTAACAACAGAGGAAATATGCTCAGTTTTCTGCTCAAGTTTCTGCAGGATGTCCACCCAAAAAACCCTAACAGGATCAGACCCTTGATGAGAATCAATAATAGAGGTATCTACTTCCTCCCTTACTCAAATCTGATGAATCCCCCTCAGTCCCTCAGATAAAATCTGCCAAGGTTCCTCCTCAATGTCAGGTACACATGTTGGAAAAGCCTCTGAAGTCATCAGAGAATTTGGATCCATGCCGGCCTCTGACTGGGTTGAGGCAGAGGAATCCAAAGCAAGCACGAGATAGTATTCATGTCTTTCACTAACCTCTACAGACATATCTATGGGTAGGCTGGACAGCAACTGGATCAGGCCTAACCTTTTGGCCTTCTTCTTGGCAGACAGTGGACGCTTGGGATGGGAGGATTCCCCCATAGTATCCTCAGCCAACAGCTTAAGTAACTGATTCTCCAGATATCTGAACAAGGAGGAGAGAGAATTACAGAGGTCTTAGGCACAAAAGCCTGGCAGATAGAGCACTACGTGTGGTCATGGGAAGCAACCAAACAGAAAAGACACAGGTCGTGACAGTCTTTATGGGGAATCTGACTCCCACATCAACATTTTTCCTTTATGGATGGCATGAACACAATACCATACAAAACAGAAAAAGGTGAGAAAAAAAAAACAATGAGGCACGGCACTTATCTGAAAAACAGCTTGGTAACCAGCACAGCAGAAGAGCATTCAGACTGGCATTCACTAATGGCTTTCAGACAGGCAGCAAAGAAGTTCTGAGCATTTGCGTCCATACCTCACCTTTATGCCCTATGTCCTGCGCAGGGAGCACATGTCTGACGTGTGGAGCCTATAAGACGCAAAGGCTTTGGTATACTGGCTGAATGGTGGGCTATCCTTAGCAGCACATCCCTTATGTGAAGAATAGTGCAACAGTGACATGGAAGGACATCAAGTGTATTGAGGTAAGTAAATCACTAACAGTTCTCCACATTCACAAATACACAAAACTTGAGTAACGTTTTAGTAAAAAAATAAATTTTTCCACACAAAATGTTCATATAAGTATTTACACTTAACAATCCCTTAGAAATGCAATGACAATACTAAAAGAAAATCCTATCAAGACAGCATCATTCAGATAAAATATGCATGTGTTCCTAAAAAAAAAAAAAAAAACAGAATGGAAGATTTTCCTACACAGGGTACTTATCTGCCCAGCCTTAAAGGATTGCTAGCCAAGCAACAGCTACATGGGGCCCAAAGGAGGAGCAGCTGTCATTATATGGAGCTCCTATTGAGCTCTTAACAGTTGGAACACATGCAAGGCATCCTTGATCTTTGAAAAGCTGGCCACTTCAACAGTGTTCGATATGTTGAAAATCATAGATAATGTGAATCCAGAAAAAGGTATGAAAAAATCTTCCAACTTCACTCCGAGTGGAAGTAATGACAGCTATCCTATATTAATGGTTTTAGGCAAAGTGTAAATAATCAAACCCTGAATGTACAGACAGACATATTACAACCTTTCTCTCTTTCTACCTGAAAAATGGTGATAGTCCTTGAAATCCAACCACAACTTGTCCATAAAAGAGGCAGACAAAGGGTCTGCAATGGTTATCCAAATCCATACTGACTATATTGATGAAGCTAATAGACAGCTTTCTGTTCATACTTACTACAGACAGCTGACTTGCTGATCTGACTCAACAGTACACAAACAGCTAAAGGACCTTATTAAATAATTCCCATATTCCATCCAGGGCAAACCAACTAACCCAATTCCAAACAAACCTAGGCCAGGAATTTTTTACATGCTACCAAAAATTCACAAGCCAGGAAACCCAGGAAGACCAATGGTATCATGCAAAGGAACCCTGACAGAAACCACTGTTGGATTTGTGAGAAAGTTCTGAAACCACTAATCCATGAAAGGGACAGCTATATTCAAAATATCACTTATTTGTTTGCTTTCTTTTAGGTTATTGTGACCTATCACCTAAAATTACTTAGCCACAATGGATGCTACATTAGACTATACAAAGTACTTACAAGAGAAAATAAATTATCACATTACTCTAGATAAAGTGAAACAACTTACAGAATTTACTCTGCCACAGCACTTTAATGGAAAACATTATGTTCGGACTATTGGTACTGGAATGTTTCTACAATATGCAAACCTCTTTGTGGGAAGCCTAGAAGAGGAATTTCTGCAACAGTAAAAACACAGATCACTCACTCATTTCCATTTTATTGGTGACTTATTTAGATTCTGGACACACAATACTGACTTTCTCAAGGAATTCAGCAAAGGACTCAACAGGATCCACCTATACATTAAATTCACCTCGGATTACATTATGACTAGAGTAACCTTCCTTGATAGACAAGGCAATATACACAATGGGGCATTACTACAAATGTGGCTACACAAAACCAACAGACAGATTTATCTGCATGGAAGAAGTAATCATCTCAACCACACAAAAGTCAGTTCTTTACAGTCAAGCACGTTGCTTTTGTTCTAGTGTGGCATAAAGAGTCACAGTTGGCACAGCTAAAAGAAGCCTTGCTTGCTCTATGTCTCTCTAACAGTGAGTTTGAAAGGGCTGTAGATAAAGCAATACAGCTACCATAAGAACAGCTGTTTCACTACAAGGAAAGGAAACACTGTAGCATAGTTCCACTAGAGACCCATTCCATAGTCAATAACTATATATTACCCATAATAAAGATAACTGGGATCATTCCATATTAATTTAAGGGGATCCATGCATGGGATTAGTAGTGCAGGAGGCAGTCCTAGGATAAATTTTCTGTCTAGATAACCAATTTGCACTTGAATATGAACAGGGATGAACTTTGCTTAATGTAGACTGGGAGCCTGTTCTAGAGCAGTGGTATTCAATGTGAGCTACACCTGTCCCTCTAAACCATTCAGTTGATGTTGTAGAAATAGATTTAGATCCCTAGACTGAGTATGCCTGATATCATTGGACCTACTGATGTGCAGTAAAGCCATCACTATTGGATTGGAGGATGCCTTATATGCCAGACACACATTACCTCATTGCAGTTTGTAGGATACTAAGTATAGTTAAGCGGCTTGAAGTTAGTCCATGTAGGATGTTTACACCATCTATCCTTTTAGCAAGGTATCTCTGTGGGCATTCCATCTGTTGCATGTGCCTGGGAAGACACATGCCAAAGGTGACATTGTATTCAATAACTGGTCTAATAAGGGCTGCAGAACTGTGGACAATGGCATCCCTAGATCTAGTCACAATCCCTTTGTTTATAAGCTGTGCAATATAGAAGATCATTCTTACAAAATGGACACATGGGTTATCAGTTAGGTCAATGTCCACATAACTTTCTAAATCCCAAACAACTGGGTCAACTCTTAAGAGTGTATTGTCAAGGTGATACCTCCCTAGGTAGATGACTTCTCAAAGGATACAATAATGCATTTTGTAATTTCAGTCCATGATTTTGGCACCAGTTATTTATTTTGGACAAGCCTTGTAGGATGGCTAAGTCATGTTAGGATTCAATGACTGCTCCCAACTTGCAGTCATCTGGAAACTTAGTTAGCCACAAAAATTTGGTATTGACTTTTGCTTCAGAAAACTGAATGTCAAACAAGAGAGGTCCTAGCACAGAACCCTGGGGGACTTCAACGGTGACTGGTCTCTTTGTGGAGGTAGATTTCCCACATCCTATCTGTGAGACAGTCAATCCAGCAGGTGAAATACGTATTCATTCCCAGTTTATTTAGCTGTTCTAATATCATCCAGAACTTAAAACTCTAAAAAATTGTAAGGGACCTCCAACCAATGTACAGTGAAGATGACAAGGTAACACATTGTTCAAACACTTCCAATGCTTTCATGTGAACAACCAGAAAATCTACGAATTCTTCTTTTGAGAAACACACACAACAGAATAGTCCAAAATGGCACAAAATGTATGCAGCTTCCAAAATAATTCCACAGAATACAAGTTTCAAAGTACACAGGGTTCATTTACATTCACTTCTAAAAATGTGGTTTATCTAATCAAATGCTGGAAATGTCCAGCGACAGCTTATATATGAGCCATAAGCCAGCCACTTAGAACTAGGACAAATGCCCATGGACATACAATTATTAACTAAATGAAAATCCAGTGGCAGCCCACTTTTATCAGTCTGATCATTTATGTACACTCCTGGGAAAAACAATAATGAAGATTAAGCTAATTCAGCTGTTCAGTCTGACAGTTGGTGGTTTGAACCTGGATATTGGTTTTATGAGATGCAGCAGCACTCGAACACTTCTCTATGTGCCACTAAAACTGAAGACAAATAAGGTGTACTGAAGGGGTCTATATCATAAAATCGAATGCTGAAAAGTCCGAAGCACAAAACATCAAACTGCAAAGCTTGAAATCTGACATCAAATGTAAAATAAAAAAAAAACTAAATACCCAAAACAAAAAAAACAAAACAAAAACACTCTATGCAGGGGGGCAAGCCTCCCTGCACCCCCCACACCCCCGCTACTTAAATATACCACCCCGAGATCACACTACAGTGTAGTAAAGTGAAATCTTCCCTTCCTGGACTCTATGGCGATCTCCGTCCTACGTTTCAATGTTTTTGAACTTCGAACTTTCCAGTTCGAAGTTTTGTGCTTCGGACTTTTCAGCATTCAAATTTATGATACAGACCCAGACTGAAGAGCAAGAAATGTTTTTTTTCCTGGTAACGAATGATTTTAGAATTTATTCTGAACTGAAATGACTGTCTCAGAATGTTAACAGTAACTGTTAAGATCAACTCAAATGAACCTCAAGGTGTTACTACTCAACGCCAGGAGCCTAAATAAAAAAAATACACCCCCTCCACACACTAGAGAATATAAACATCTGTGCAATTATGGACTCTTGGTTTAAAGCAGCAGAGAGTTTCCTGCAGTGTAAGGTTTCAGTGTCTTCCACACATTTGAATCAGTAAATGCACAGACAAAGGCTAAAGGTGTTGGTGTCTCAATATAGATCAATAACAAGCATACCTCTAGGATGGTCAAAAAGGATGATGTGGTGGAGTTCCTCCACATGCAGATCACCACAGATAAAATCCCGTACCATATCCTAGCTAGCTAAACATCACCTTCCATGTCCCAAGAAGCTCACAATGCATACTTGGACCTACTGGAAACACTTAGCATCCAACATAATAACTTGCACATAGGAGGCTTTGATTACTCCTGTACAGACTGGGAATCCTACATGGCCTCAAATCTACAGGCAAGCATTTTCCTGGATTCCATAAATACAAACACCCTTGACTAAATAGTGAATAAACCCACTAGAGACTCCAACACACTGGACCTAATGCTCACAAATATGGGAGAATGCTGCACCCACTTCCCACAATGTCTCATTCTCCCTCATAAGGTCCAGCCATAAAGTTGTTTCTTTTGAAATCAAAAATCAACTCTGCAATCCCATCAAAACCAGTAACAGGAACTATTCCAAGCCAAATTACCTTTTATTAAGTGACGGATTGTCAAAATTCAATGCCCCTTCAAACCCTGAGAACATAGCAGCCTATGCAGAATAGTTCTCAGAAACTCTGTACAGCCATGTCAATGGCTGCATTTAGACTGCTGTCATTACCAGAAACAAGCCCAGGACTAGCCTCCGAAACAAACCGTCATACTAGCATTCCAAATTAAACAGGATATACAGCAAAAGGAAAAAAATATATAGCAAAAATCAGAAAGGGCAATTCCTATAAAGATAAAAACTCTCTCATCAAACTAAATAGGTAAATACGAAGCCAACTTTGAGGCTGAGACAGCCTCCCTGGTGAAAGACAACCATAAAGCCTTCTTCAGCTATGTCAGAAACCTCAAGAGCAACACACAGCAAAGTGATGAGCTAGTGGTTAATGGTGCCATATTCACTGAGCCTGCAGATATAGTGGACCTCTTAGTGGACAAATTCATTTTCAACTTTACCCCTCTCACCCCTAACCATCCTCTCAAAAATTACCCTCAAACATATCATCTCCAAATATCACTAGAGAGCACGTACTGACTGTGCTCACTAAAGCCAAGAACAAGGCCACAATAACATCCCAGGGTGCCTCCTGAGAAGTCTAAAATACTACTTATCAATACCCTCTGGAGTCATTAATTAAATGAATTGTTAAAACAGGCTTGGTGCCATGTGAATGGAGGACAGCAACAGTCATCCCCCTTCATAAGATATGGACCTTCAACAGATTCTGAAAACTACAAACCCATTAGTCTGACTAGTCTTATTTACAAAGCCATGAATTATTTATCATGGAATTTATCAACAAAGACAAAAGAGACCTTCAGACACTGGATCCATCCCATTTTGGCTTTGTCACAGGAAGGTCATGCTTACTAAATCTGGTGGACCATTTTGAAAAGGTCACTAAGGCAATGATCTGGTTACAGCACTTGATAAAATACTCCAAACGGACAGTGTCAACAAACTTTACATAACTAGGTATAAACTCCTTTATAACAAGTTGACTAGCTAGATATCTCACTGACAGCACCCAGGAGGTTAGACTCGGTGAGACCACCTCCACAAAGAGGAAGGTCACCTGTGGAGAGCCCCAGGAATCTGTACTAGGCCAACTCCTCTATGGCATCTGCTTCTTGCATGTCAAAGCCAATGTCAAAGTCCTCTGGCTAACCACGTTTTCAGATGACTGGAAATGGGGGATTTGAGAAAACCATCAGGAAGGTCTAACAGACAAATGCTTGGTGCCAAAACATAGTTTAAAACGTGATGCCAAGAAATGCATTATAGTACTTTTTAGGAAGCTGGTCATCCTGAGTAATTACATCATCAATAAAACACCACCAGGAGTTGATTCACTAATCAACGATCTGGGAATTCATGTAGATACTAACTTAACCTTCAAACAACATGTGCCTAAGGTAGTAAGAAAATCATTCTATGTTGCTTAACTTATAAGCGAGGGCAGGGCATTGAGGTCCAGAGAGGTTATCATACCACTGCACTCTGCCGTCATCAGACCCATTATTGAGTATAATGCTCCCTTTGGTATGTACTTGACTAGACATTGTAGCAACTGGAATGTCCACAAAGGTTTCTTACAAAAGAGATACATGGAATAAACACAAATTCCTGTGCTGATTGCATCAAAGCCTTATTTCTTAACTCAGTATCATACAAACTTCTGAGAGGTGATCTTTGCTTGGAATACAAGGCATCCCTGGACCTAGTTTTGATGAACCTTTTGCAAATCTGCAAAATAAACAGCATCAGGACGTCTAAATTACAATATCTAAATTTTGCTTGAGGCATATGTCTCGGATGGACAGAGACAGTCAGTAAATCACCCCCTATATAAACAAAATTTGTGGGTCACATTTGGGTTGCACAGCCAAGCTTATAAGGACTCCAGTTCATAGGTATTTGCTAGGCTAAAAACCACTAGGGAATTTTTTAAGCTTAGCCATGCATCCCAAATCTCGGACAAGTTGTGTTACACTTGATAAGTGTAAGCAGGGGATTGGAAGTTGAAACATTTACAAGCTGGGGCCTGGGAGATGAACCATTTAATGGTTGCCTGTGCCCATTACAGACATAGGTGATTGTTAGCCTTGTATATACCTATGAGCTTATGAACTCTGTTTTATTCATGACACAAAAGTACTATTTTCACATATGACAATATTCTATTCAGAGAAGTAGCAACCATAAATTCAACAGTCAGAAAGGCCTTAATGTTCAGGCAGCTTTAACTGCATAATAAAACTTTGTCCAGTACTACTTGTATTTCTTCAGATGTATTGGTCATAACACTGTAATGATGTGAGGTACTGCCACCTATGCCAGGAGAAGTAGGGCAGTGGATCTGTAACGTATGTCAGCATAGCTAGTTGGAGTTTTGTAAAGAATTATATGTCATTTGTATAACAAACTGATTTGTATAGGTGCTTGTGCTGAAAATGTATTTGTAAAGCTGCTTGTGTTAAAAATGTACCAACAGTGGGTCATGCAGGACAGAAAAGAAATATACCTATACATCAGACTGTACTGTAACTGTTGCAAAAAATATACTGTAACAGAGAATACTGGAAGAGAAGAGGTTAATCTCAGTCCAGCTAACTTTGAAAAATAGTCTGAATTTACATTACCTGGTTCTGACTGCAGCCAGAGACCAAATGTCGGGATTAGGAATCCTACCATACTGTCCTTAGGGGTGAACTAATTGCTACCCTAGAAGGGTGGACATTTTTGAAATGGTCTTAGAGCTTCCAGATGCTATAATATACCTTAGCAAAGCTCTGTGTGTGTGCATGGTAACACATGTGCAAGATTCTAGCTCACTTTCCGGTAAAGGGGGTATTGTTGGAACTAGAAGTCAAGTGACCAGATGCATCTGATGTCATTCTGCAATCCAGCACTGAAATGCTGTTTTTTTTTCCCTCCAAATGTCCTTATTAAATTTTCAGAATTGACAAAGGCAATCTTACATTTATATAAATGAAAAACATTCAAAATGATAACACTTTAGTTGCAGTTTACATCACAGACACCACTGAAACAACTGTAGTTGCAAACATATATGGCTCATTCAAATCCTGCCACTTAAACCTCATTCCTACTCTGCATATATTGTTCCCACAATTCCCATTTTTTCCCATGTAGTTTGCTCCTTCCCTTTTATAAAGATCCCAATTCCAGTTGTTTTATCTCTGTGGCCCATCACACCTCCATTTTCTATCCACCTGAGGAAAAATTCTTTGGAGTCTACTTGGAGTATAAAAATACATAAGTAAACACTTTCAGGTACAGATCCTAAATCTTCCAGACCTAGTTGCATATTTGGGAGATATACATATATCCTCCAGTGTCTCTTTGTGAATTGCTTATACAATTTCTCTTCCCAATCCTTTCTAAGCTCCTCTGATTGAGTCTTATAATTATCATGCAATATTTTATATGCTTTACTAATTATTCATTTAATGGCAGCTTCTGTTCTAGATTCTATTCAATGAAATTCTGTTTTAATACTAGATGAGACAGAAGTCTCAGAGTAGTCTGTTTGTGAAACCTGAAAAAGAAGGAACACCCACCCACTTCATCTTGCCTTGTTCTAATAAGTGAACTAGGGAACAATAATATTTTAGATCAGTCAGGAAAATACAGTGAATCTAGTTAAGTATTGCTTTTCTGTATCTATGTGAACCTTTCCATCTGTGTTAGTTTTTTATGTTTCCTGTGATTGAAACTCGGGTGTTTATTGTAAATAGATATTTAGTATTTTCATGTTCTTTTATTATTTATTATTAAACATATTTAAACTTCTCATTGTGGCCGGTCTTTTAGACAATATTTTAAACTCAGACAACTTCTATTTATTTGGTGACACTGTGGCCGCACCTGAAGGGTCTATGTCACGAGATCGACATCTTAAAATGTCAACTCCCAGTTGTTCGACACGAAAATGTTGAACTCCAACTTTCCCAAACAGCCAAATGACCAATTTCTTTCCAATGGAAACAAGCATATTTAAGTGGGGGGCTTTGCCCCCACACCCCACAATGGGGGGCTGTGCCCCCCTAACTAAATATTCTAACTCTGAGACTGCACTACAGTCAGGGAAAGGGCAGGTGTAACAGAACGGCCAACCAATTTCTTTCTGTTGGAAAGAAATCAGTGATGTGGCTGTTCGAGAAAGTTGTAGTTCGACATTTTCGTGTCAAACTGAGAGTCGACATTTTAAGATGTTGATCTTATGATATAGACCTGCACCTGAAAGCCTTGCTGCATTGATCAAACATTACCATTTGTATTTGTATTAATTTTACCAACTGCGTACCCTTGTAGGAGCCTTACAGTAGCTGGCTTTGGAGTGTTCTGGTGGCAGTATTTACCTTACAGAAAAGGGCAGAGGGAGTAAAGATGGCAAATCTGTGCCAGCCTTCCCAGGTGTGTGTGTGTGTGTGTGTGTGTGTGTGTGTGTGTGTGTGTGTGTGTGTGTGTGTGTGTGTGCGTGTAAAAATCAAATCTCAAAGAGACTGCATGACAGCTACTTGGAGCAGGGACACACAGCACTGTTTTCACACTTAGAGGGTGGTGGAGGACTTAACTTGGAACACTCGGCTGAGGACTCAATTCTATAGTTGTCTCAGTGGGGAGTATTATTTGGGGGCTGGAGAGAAAAGAAATCCAGGACTGACTGTGTTCCCTGTATGCTCCTAAGGGAAACTGTGCTTGGCGCAGAGAGCTGTATCTGAAAATACTGTGTATATCTATTTTTGTTCCAAGACAATGTCCCTCACCTGTGTCAATGGTGAGGACTGAGTCTCCTTGATTACTGGCCCAGAGGAGGGACATCAAAACCATAACACATTTCTTCTCTCTTTCTGTCTTGCTTTCTTTCAGTTAACTGAACTAAAGCCTGTGTACTGCATTAACTGCAGACAACCTCCATATATTCAAAACATCCATACATTCTCTTGTTTGTCCCTGCCTTTCTCATCATGTAAACTAGGCAAAATTGTTAATTTGTTTTTGCTAAACAAAACATCAAACATACAGTTTAAATGTTTAGACAAAGTAGCAAATTACAAATTAGAACCTTGTTTTCCTTCTACGGATTTAACTAATCTCCCTACACATCTCTGCATTGTGATTTATTGTCTAATTAAATGTCAGAGCAGTCTTTCTGAGCATTATTTTCTTTGTTAAAAATAGCACTCATTCTATTAGAGCATACTAAACTTTTTTTTTTAATAGCTGGGCATGGCCTGCTCTTCTACAGTTTCTCACATACACAGTCTGCTTTTGAGGTGTAGCTTTATGAAACACCCGAGCTACACTTCTACATTAACATTTTAAGTTTTATTTTAGCCAACTGGAAATCATGTACTCCCCTTTCTAGGCACAACTGCATACTGAAGTACTACATCAAACATCAGCAACTTAAGTCCTGCTGTAGGACTTTTGCTAGCACTAAAACTCAAGTAACTGCAAAAAACTATGTTGGTCCAACAAAAGGTATTACATCACACTCTATTCTAGTGTCTTTGTGTTTTCTGTCAGTACACCAATACAGCACTTATTTACTGCAATACATATGACAAAAAATTAAATTGGGACACTGAGGAGCAGGTAGAAGTTGGCAGTGAATACTGGGTTGCTCACCTTCAGTGGCGGCTGGTGACTTCAAATCAAGGGGGGGGGGGCTGCAGGACACAGCTGAATGGGTGGGGCCAACGAGAAGGGGTGTGACCAACTAGAAATGGGCGGGGCTATGCTCAAAACCACAAAAACTGGGACTTTAATTAAATACGCTGCTCTGGGTGCCAAACCATTATTATGAGAGTCCTATCAAGACAAAATGAAGAGGAGAAGAAAAAATATTTCGATGCATTGGCTGCATGACAGTTTACTTAATATCTAGATGGAAAGAAAAAGGTTGCAAGGCATGAAAAAATAAATTACTTTTTAAATACATTACTGGAATGTCATTCAAAATCAAGTATAAAAAAGCAAGCAGCACTCAACTCAAACCACTTCTCCTTGCACTGAAGTTCTAATTATAATTTATATTCAGCCGTTCGAGAAAGTTGGAGTTCGACATTTTCATGTCAAATTGACAGTCGACATTTTAAGATGTTGATCTTATGATACAGACCTGCACCTGAAAGCCTTGCTGCATTGATCAGACATTACCATTTGTATTTGTATTAATTTTACTCAGTATAACTGCGTACCCTTGTAGGAGCCTTAGAGTAGCTGGCTTTGGAGTGTTCTGGTGGCAGTATTTACCTTACAGTCTGGGCAGAGGGAGCAAAGATGGCAAATCTGTGCCAGCCTTCCCAGGTGTGTGTGTGTGTGTGTGTGTGTGTGTGTGTGTGTGTGTGTGTGTGTGTGTGTGTGTGTGTGTAAAAATCAAATCTCAAAGAGACTGCATGACAGCTACTTGGAGCAGGGACACACAGCACTGTTTTCACACTTAGAGGGTGGTGGAGGACTTGGCTTGGAACACTCGGCTGAGGACTCAACTCTATAGTTGTCTCAGTGGGGAGTATTATTTGGGGGCTGGAGAGAAAAGAAACCCAGGACTGACTGTGTTCCCTGTATGCTCCTAAGGGAAATTGTGCTTGGCGCAGAGAGCTGTATCTTATAATACTGTGTATATCTATTTTTGTTCCAAGACAATGTCCCTCACCTGTGTCAGTGGTGAGGACCGAGTCTCTTTGATTACTGGCCCAGAGGAGGGACAAAAAAACCATAACACATTTCTTCTCTCTTTCTGTCTTGCTTTCTTTCAGTTAACTGAACTAAAGCCTGTGTACTGCATTAACTGCAGACAACATCCATATATTCAAAACATCCATATATTCTCTTGTTTGTCCCTGCCTTTCTCATCATGTAAACTAGGCAAAATTGTTAATTTGTATTTGCTAAACAAAACAGCAAACATACAGTTTAAATGTTTAGACAAAGTAGCAAATTACAAATTAGAACCTTGTTTTCCTTCAACGGATTTAACTAATCTCCCTACACATTTCTTGCACTGCATTGTGATTTATTGTCTAATTAAATGTCAAAGCAGTCTTTCTGAGCATTATTTTCTTTGTTAAAAATAGCACTAATTCTATTAGAGCATACTAACCTTTTTTTTTAATAGCTGGGCATGGCCTGCTCTTCTACAGTTTCTCACATACACAGTCTGCCTTTGAGGTGTAGTTTTATGAAACACCGAGCTACACTTCTACATTAACATTTTAAGTTTTATTTTAGCCAACTGGAAATCATGTACTCCCCTTTCTAGGCACAACTGCATACTGAAGTACTACATCAAACATCAGCAACTTAAGTCCTGCTGTAGGATTTTTGCTAGCACTAAAACTCAAGTAACTGCAAAAAACTATGTTGGTCCAACAAAAGGTATTACATCACACTGTATTCTAGTGTCTGTGTTTTCTGTCAGTACACCAATACAGCACTTTTTTACTGCAATACATATGACAAAAATTAAATTGGGACACGGAGGAGCAGGTAGAAGTTGGCAGTGAATACTGGGTTGCTCACCCTCAGTGGCGGCTGGTGACTTCATATCAAAGGGGGGGGGGGGCTGCAGGAGACAGCTGAATGGGTGGGGCCAATGAGAAGAGGTGTGACCAACTAGAAATGGGCGGGGCTATGCTCAAAACCACAAAAACTGGGACTTTAATTAAATACGCTGCTCTGGTTGCCAAACCATTATTATGAGAGTCCTATCAAGACAAAATGAAGAGGAGAAGAAAAATTATTTCAATGCATTGGCTGCATGACAGTTTACTTAATATCTAGATGGAAAGAAAAAGGTTGCAAGGCATGAAAAAATAAATTACTTTTTAAATACATTACTGGAATGTCATTCAAAATCAAGTATAAAAAAGCAAGCAGCACTCAACTCAAACCACTTCTCCTTGCACTGAAGTTCTAATTACAATTTATATTCACAGCCTTATAAAAGTACCAAGTAACATGCAGCCAACAACATACATTTTCTGAATAATAAGAAGCATAAATCAATAGCATAAAAATATGACAGAAGAACAGAACATTCTGCAAAATCAAGGACAGATGAAAAGCCACTGTACTTGTGTCTACATTGGATGGGGGGATACTTAGTCTGCACACTTACTCTGCAAAACTGCTCCTTGCCTTGCTTGGACACATCCAGAGTCACTACATGGGGGAATGGGGTGCAACACATATGTCACAATTTGAAATGCCTCTGGCTGATGGTGATGGCCCTGACACATTTGTCATACTCTCACCCTCAGAGCAAGAAATCTGGATAAACACATAAATAAAAGTGGGAAAAGTCACAAAGGCCCAAAAATAAGGGTAATTTTTAAATATTGCTCCTACATACTTAGAAAGTTAATAAAATAGTAGGTCTTGCATTAGTACGAATTTTCTGAAGGGTATGAAATCTGAAATTCAAATGTCTGTCATTATTTTCTAACTTCAATCTTTAATGATTTACCACTAATTTGCCAGAAAACCACAATTTTATGAAAAACGGACCAAAAATGTTATGCGAAAATCTGTACACACTACACACACAGACACAAAAAATAGATGTTCATAGGTTCATAGGTTCATAGGTTCATACTAGGCTATCTGCCCGAGGGCATTTACAAGCCTAGCCCATCGTTTTGTGGCTTACGCCACCCCTTTAGTATGGGGAACTATACCCATTATTTTGCTGTGCCTCTGTCGAGCAGTGACACTGAGGTAATCCCTGGGGTATATCTGCGATCTCCCATCCATTGGTCAAGATTTCTCTTGAACA
Source organism: Protopterus annectens (assembly GCF_019279795.1). NCBI lineage: Eukaryota > Metazoa > Chordata > Ceratodontiformes > Protopteridae > Protopterus > Protopterus annectens. The sequence continues at coordinate 1,226,808,913 of NC_056744.1, forward strand.
AGGCCAGCGAGGTGCTCTGCCTCACATGTACCGGGATTTTGTTCCACAGCATAGGGAGTCTTTGGGTGATGAATCTATCCCTCCAGCACGTCCTATTAATAGCCGTGTCAAGGTTTAAGTCTCCGCCCTTGTGGCTCTGATGGATCTAGATTTTTGAGGTGAAGCATATTCATCAAATCTGGGTTTGACATGGCCTTGTATGTTAGGCAAAGGTCACCTCTGAGCAAGCGGTGGCGACTGAATAGAGCTGGAGTTCTTTCAGTCGGGCAGCATAGGACAGATTTTTGAGACCCTTTATCCTTTTGGTGAGGAACTTTTGTGGCCTCTCCAGCTGCTGCAAGTGTCGGGTCAGATACATTCGAATGGGGCATTGTACTCAATCATTGGTCTGATGAGTGATGAGTAAAGGGAGACTATGACCTCCCTTGATCTAGATGAGAATCCCTTCATGATAAGGTGGGCAATGTAGAAGGTCTTCCTAACTACTTTAGCTACATGGGTGTCGAATGACAGACTACTATCAACCTGGGTCCCCAGGTCCCTGATAACTTCTTCTGTGCTCAGTGGATTGCCACCTATTTGGTAGCTAGGGGTAACCTTGTTTTTCCCGAAGGGTATGACTATGCATTTTTGGCATTTAACTTTAGGCCGTGGCTCTGGCACCAGTTATCCATTTCTGTGAGACCCTTCTGAAGGATATCTGTGTCAGATGTGTTTTCTACTATGGCCCAGTTTGCAGTCATCTGCAAACTTTGTCAGCCATAACCCTCCTGTGTTTGCTTGTACTTGGAAAAGTAGATGCCAAACAAGAGTGGGCCCAGGACTGAGCCCTGTGGGACACCACTTGTGACAGGCTTTGAGTCTGACATGGCGCCAGCAGCTCTGACCCTGTGGGTTCTGTCACTCAGCCAGTTTGCAACCCATCTTGTGATGTATGGGTTGACATTTAAGCTGATGAGTTTTTCAATGATACCCAAATGGGGTATTGTATCGAAGGCCTTAGCCAGATCGAGGTAGGCTGTATGGACTGCCTTTCCCTCATCAATGGCTTTGGTGACTGTTTCAAAAGTCAACCAAGTTTAAAAGGCATGATCTGCCTTTGACAAAGCCAAACTGGGTTGGATCCAAAGTCTGCAAATTCCCTATGTCTTTATTTATGAGGTCCATTATGATCCTCTCCATGGCTTTGCAGATAAGGCTTGTCAAGCTAATGGGCGGTAATTTCCAGGGTCGGTGGAGGCACCGCCTTTGTGAAGTGGTACCACAGTTGCAGTGCGCCACTCCTGGAGTGCGTATCCAGAGGTAAGACTTTGATTAAACAGCTGTCCTAGCTGTGGGTTTAATTCCTCATTGAGTTCATGGAGCACACAGCCGGGGACACCATCAGGTCCCATGGATGCTGTGTTTTTTGCTTTGGAGAGAGCAGTTCTCACTTGGGCGCTGGAGATGTTTGGGGGACTGCAATTGCTTAGTATAGATATCTCTCCTTTTGTGGGGGGGGGAGAAGTTTGCACTGAACCTGTCAGCCAGTATGTTGGCAATGTCTGTAGGATCAGTAATCTTCACATCATTTTGAACTAGCTCTGAGCATATCTGGGAGTTTCCTCCCAGATTTCTAACATAGCTAAAGAAGGCCTTATGATTGTCTTTTGAGTCTTTAGCTATTTTTCTCTCGAAATTTGCTTTGGATGATTTTATGAGAGCTCTTAGTTTTTTACTTATAGTGATCAAGGGTGTCTTACCTTTTAAGGATTTTGCTCTATCTTGTAGTAGCTTCCTCCTTTTGTTGTAGAGTTTGTTTATGGCTGGGGTCCACCAGACTGGATGCTTGCCTTTGGTACAAAGAGTCTTTGTTTTGCTTGGGATTGCCTTATCCATGCAGTCCTGCAGGTGCTGGTAGAAGGCATTTGTAAGTGATTCAGCGGCTTGAGTACTGTTTTCCGCCGGCTCGGGGGCCTTAAAGGAGACCACACTAGTCTTTAGAAGTGTGAAGTCTGCTTTTGAGAAGTTCTTTACTGTGGTCTTTTTTATTTCAGGTGGGGGTGGGATGAGGACCTCCAGCGAGATTAGTTTGTGGTCTGATCTCACCAGTGAGGGGTACACCTCCGGTGTTGAACATTGTGCTCCCATGTTCGTGATGATGAGATCAAGTATGTTATCTCCTCTTGTCGGATGGTGACTAGTTGTTCCATGGCATTTGAGTTTATGAATTCCAGGAACTTTTGGGCTAGGGTGTTTGGGCTTGAGTAGTGTTCCCAGTCTATATTAGGGTAATTGAAGTCACCTAGTATGATGGTGTTTGGTGATACATTTATCCCCTCTAGTGTTTTCAGGAAGGCCATGTGAGGTTCCTGAGTTTGTGAGGGTGACCTGTAACATGCTACAATTTGCAGAGCAGTCTTGCCTATGGTTAATTGCACCTGGATGGTCTCAGATGCATCGTGCGTTGCCACCAGTCTTGAGGTGTGGGTGTCCTTGATGAATATGGATACCCCCCCCTCCTTTCTTGGTATTGTCCAGATTTTGGGGCCGGAACGCATGATATGAGGTAAAACCTGATAGCTGGGGTGCTCTCAGGAGCCTTGAACCAGGTTTCTGTCACAGCACAGACATCGATGTTCTCCATACTGAGAAGGGCCTCGAGTGCGTGCATTTTGAGATTTAGACTTCTGGCATTGAGCAGCATTACCCTTAGTTTTTTCCTTTTTGTGTTCTAGGGTGGTAGGTTTAGAATTTGAGCCTTGCCTAAAAAGGCACTATGGGGTGGCAAGAGCCTTTGCCAATATCCGGAATCCCAGCGGTGACAGGTGCAAGCCGTCCCTTGCGAAGCAGCGTGGCTTGTCCAGCATGTCATCCCAGGCAGACAGACACTGGATCCCCTTTGAATGACACCAGTGTTTAAGCCAATTGTTAAAGCTGATCATCTTATCTCTGTATTGTGGCATCATTCTTGGTGAAGGTAGGATACTGCTCAAGGTCAGGGTCATACCTGTCTGGGCTACATAATCAGAGAGCTCCTCAATGTCTCTTTTCATGTAGTCCAAGGAGGTACATCTCAGGTCGTTTACACCAGCGTGGACAATGACTGAATCATATTTGTACCTGCTGTTGAGAGACCTGAGTGCTTGCGTTATGTGGCAGATTCTAGCGCCCGACAGGCAGCTTACTGTGACCTTCTCCTTACTCAGTCTGGTGAGCGGGACGTCAGTGTGTCTGACTATGGAGTCACCAATGACTAGTGTGTCTGGCATTGTGTTTGGCCTTAAGGGCTGTGACTGTTTGACACTCTGACTGTGAGGTCTATGTGTTGCAGGTGTTGTGTTCTGAGGTGGTGGTTGTTTGGGTGTCTGCTTTGGTGGCCTCTGCTGTTTTGGTAGATTTTGATCAGAGCCTCCAGTATGTCTTTGTGTGTTTATGTGTATGATTTGAGGTTGTAATGGTAATATGTGAGACTGGGTCTATAGTGTGTGTGGTAACCTTCTCCTCCTGACTGGTCTTGCCAGTCCTATGTTGAGAGAGCTCAGCCTCCAGTTTGGCCATATAGTTGCATCTCTCGCATGTATTTGTGTTTTGTGGGAGGAGGAGAGGGTTGTCTGTGTACATGAGGCAATTGTAACATTGCCTCAATATTCCCAGGTTCACCAGCTGAGCAGGAGAGGACACTAGCAACTGATCCCTCGACATGCTAGAAGGAATAGACAAAAACTTTAAAAAGATTCCGGGGACGTGGGTGACCGAGAAATGGGGGTTGCCTTTTGGGGTACTATCTATGACAAGAGTGCCGTATCAAGGTAATAAGTACTGTAGGAGCAAGTGCTACGTTTAACAGATAGAGAATAGTCTACTTGGAGTCAAGTAGAGATGATCTTTTAATTATAGGATACGCTGATTAGATCAGTAGTATAGTTCGAGGAAGGTAGTTTAAAGGGAAAATTTGAAGAGTGGACTTTAGGTAGGCCGAATAGTTTAAACCTGCTTAACCGGCGCTGCCCTAGTGTGCAACAGTAGCAACTCAGCTAAATCGGGCTAAATCGCTAAAGCGTGGTTTATAGCAGGGGGGTGGAAAAGACAGGAAAAGACCCAAATTGGCCAACAAACCACAAGTCACTGCCCTAAACCACTCCTCTGAGGATAAATGAAGGAGTTATGGAAATGACCCTAGTGGCCAATATCACTACAGTTTCAAGTCAGTAACCACCTCTCGCGGGCGCTGCCTAGCTGCTCAATGTTAGTCACTGCCACTGATAACCACAGAGACCCTCCTTCAGCCCAAGCAAAAATGGCCTCACAGAAACTTTCAAACAGTTCAGGAACAGCAAGCCTGTAACTGAACTTTTTAACTCTCAGAAAAGTGGGAAAAAGCAAGATTTTTTTTTTTGTTTTGTTTTTACAGAGATAGCAGAGGTTCACAAGTAATATCAAGTTATAACAGTGCAGTAAATGACCCCACACAAGAGTGCTAGGTCAAGGACAGAAAATATGCAAGTTTTAAGAAAAAACGATTTAAAATTAAGTGCAAACAGGAAATTCAGCAAACAGCTTTTGGTTGTGCTCTAAATACAGCTACTAATACAGAAATCAAGTTTAACAAGCCAGAAAATGCACAAGCTAGGCAGCTATGCAGAAAAACTTAGCAAATAAACAGAGAAAAAATACTTAAAATCTCAAAAGTGGCTCCCTTCTCTCAGCGTTTTTTCCTCTTGGAGGGTGCTTCACCAACAGCCAACAAGCCTGAAAAGACGCTCAAACCACGAGGCAACTAGGTTTTAAGAGAGGAAGATGAAGGAGTTATGGAAATGACCCCTAGTGGCCAATAAAACTACAGTTTCAAGTCAGTAACCACCTCTCCGGGGCAGGGAAGCTGCTCAATGTTAGTCACTGCCACTGATAAACACAGAGACCCTCCTTCAGCCCAAGCAAAATGGCCTCACAGAAACTTTCAAACAGTTCAGGAACAGCAAGCCTGTAACTGAACTTTTTTAACTCTCAGAAAAGTGGGAAAAAAGCAAGATTTTTTTTGTTTTTGTTTTTTACAGAGATAGCAGAGGTTCACAAGTAATATCAAGTTATAACAGTGCAGTAAATGACCCCACACAAGAGTGCTAGGTCAAGGACAGAAAATATGCAAGTTTTAAGAAAAAAACGATTTAAAATTAAGTGCAAACAGGAAATTCAGCAAACAGCTTTTGGTTGTGCTCTAAATACAGCTACTAATACAGGAATATATGCCTTTCTAAAGAATCAGTCATAGGCAATAAACTAAACATTAACAGTTTCAGGATGCCTGCCATGGCAAAGCTCGTCTTCTATTAAATTACAGTGTATAATCATCCATCTCTACACTCATTTGATGGCAGGTAAAATGGATGTTGTCACTGTGTAAGACTTGTTACATTGCCCCAGCTTTAGGTTCCAAAACAAGTGCAGTGAACACTCAACTTAAAGAAAGATTTCTATAATCAGACTTGGATTCCCTGTTTCACTAAGTAAGGGACTACAAGATAGAGAATCTACATGAGCAGCCTTTTCCATTTTGAAACTGGTTTCCCTTCAGCAGTTTCACCAAGATGCAGGTGTCCAATAAATTGAATGAACAAAGCTAGATGTGGGTTCATTCAAGCATGAGATTTATGAATAGTTTCAGTTCACAAATACACAATAGGAATTGACTCAGTTACGGTTAACCTTATGCAAAAACTGAATTATTTTATTAATAAGGCTTGCAGCACAACTTATATAAACCAGTAGTAAATATAAACAAGTGGAATATTAAAGGCTCATTGATCACTCAGACATTTTAAGGTAGTCATTTGTGAGCTTAATCCTATAGTCAGAGTCTGAGCTCCATTTTCACTTGCATAATGTAAGGCCAGGAATAAACCAGTTAACTGTTGCTTATGAACTGTTTCTTAAAAAACATATACCAGGTGGTCTTAGCTGGTTAACACATTAATCCACAAATAACCATCTTTGAATTGCAATAACAATGTCATGTGACAGCAATGTTAACATTTTCCAAAAGTTACTTGTGCAGTATTTTTTCCTTGTGCACATTAATGACAAATATTTTTTTCCACTTTTCTATATATCACAGATCACTCGGAATTCTCAAACATTTTCTCCAGCACCACATATTAAAAGCATCAATATTCTGGCATACATCCTTACTAATATTCCATTTCCCTCATTTGTATATTTTTACTTTGAAAACAATATGATGGTATGTTTTTTGCACTAGTTTTGGCTCCCCTCGCAGCTGGCCAGATTACCATCAGATGCTCCCAGTACCTCTCCACATTTGCCATGTCTATCAGACCCAACATTCCTTCTCCAGTTTCTCTCTTTCCATGTTCAGCACCTGACAAGATCAAGGCATCATCTTCAAGGCCCAAACTCTCCACCTCACACATATAACATAAAACGCCACAGGTTTGCATGAAGTGGGAAATGGGTAATGCATCATCTCATCCTGGCATTCATAAGCAACTCAGTTATTGTCCTCTTCCCTTTATGGACAATCCCTTCCAACATATCCTAAGTATCTACTAGAAATCAACTGCAGGGGCATGTTTCAGCAAATTTCCCTGTCATTTTTCCTCCTGCAGGGTGAGCAAGTGGACATGAGCCACTCAGACCCACCCACTTTGCCTGGCTTTTCCCATGCAAGAGCTGCTGATCAAACTTTGGCCATCTGTGATGCAGTCAGGACTTATCCCTGTACACCATGGAGCCTGTTCTTTAATATCTTAGGCAGAATTGCCAAAGCTTTCCTTCCATGAAGTGAACATCTTTTAAGTTCATGGCTACAATCACCTTCTTCTTCCTTGAGCTTTAGGAAAATAAAATCTCTGTCACTGCTTCCATGCCCTTGCATTCTGTTTCCAAAGAATTGCTTTATTGTATAATAACATAATAAAAAATGACAGGAATTACAGTTACAGACCTTTTTTCACTTTGGAAAATCATAAAATGTGTGATATTTCACCTCTTCCTATCCTGTCAATTTCTTAATTTAATAGTACAGATATTTTAGAAAATGTCCCTGGTTGCTTCATTGTCTTTCTAGATTTGTCCCTTATTCAGGAAACAAGAGGTTGAGAACTGTGACTAAATCTAGAATAACTGAAGCCTCAAGTGCGTTGACTTGGCAACATTTTTAAAAGCAAAGGAGAGAGCATTCCCACCTGGGGAAAAAGAGTTTTCACTGGTCTTTAAGTATGAGAGAAGCATGGTAGCAAGTTCTTACACTCAGACATGCAGACGTGCACACACACAGTTATGTGAAAGTGCAAAAAGGACACTGTATGAAAGCATTCGGTGCATGTTATCATGTTAGTATGTCGCCACATTCAAGAACATTATATATTAATATATGTAAGCTAAAAGGAAGTAAAAGAAAATGCTCATAAACATAAAATAGATTTTTCAAGATTGCCATATCTCAGTTGTATTACGAGTATCTGCAGTTATTGCAGTTGCTTAAATACTTGATCTGCTTTTAGTTGAAGCTTAATAGAAAGCATTGAGTCAACACACACTTTGTAAGTAGTTCAAATAAACAATTTATATTTGCAATTTGTCCTTACAGTATTCCTGATAGTTATTTTTTCCTTTTATTATATTGATCAAAGTTTCTCATGATTCATAATGCACATTTCACTTTCATAAAGAGGTCTAATACTTATCATAATGAATGCAGATTCACCATCAGATCTTAGTTACAAGTACTTATTATCATAGTGGAAGCAGCTTATACCAATAATACAAAAACTAATAGTGCTACTATAATCTGAGTAAAAAATGTTCCCGCTTAAGACTTTACAAAGGCATCAAAACATCAGTCAACATCCCTTAACTGAAAATTTTGCATTAAGATTCTGAGATCATGATGTAACCTTAAAGAACTAGCAAATGGAGTTATTGCTAGAAGGTATCAGAAGTCATCTGTAAATTTTAATTAATCCAGAGTTTTTAACCATAGCAGATTTTAACTAGATTCTGACATAACATTCCTTGATTGCAAATAAGATTTAAGATTACCATAGATACTCCTCCACTTTAACCATTGTTTTACTAAAAAAAAAAAAAATAGCCAAGCCAGTGCAAAATGTATCAGAATATAGTGCTCAGTAACATCAGAAAAATAAAAATAAATTACATAAAATGAAACCTCAAGATTAAGGAAGTTCTCAAAGATCTCATTATGTCTTTATCTAGATAACATAACATGACATGACTACTGTATAAAAACATCATCTTTTCTGACAGGGAATTGCCATTTGCCTAATGAACTTCCTCGATCTCCCAATCCATAAATAAATCTGTCAAGGACAACAAGGAGTCGGACACTTAACTCTGTACTGATAAAGTTAAAAATTAGTCAAAAACTCTCCGTAAAGCAAGCAAAAAGCAAACAAGTTGTTTGAAACTTGTTTCAGCAATGGTAGCAACCAAAGTACTGTGCTACTACTGACTGTTTCTTGCTCTCTTTTTCAGGAAGAGAGCAAGAACCAAGCAGCAGCCATACAGCTGTCCGCATCACGTATGTGACTGTGGACGTAGCAGTCTGTCCCCCTTCTGTTTTACTGTGCGGTTAACCGCATAGCCTTCTGGGCATCACAGTGATGCCTTCTTCTTTCCTTAATCTGAACTGCAGTCCAGATTTAGATTTAGAGAGATTTATTTAAAAAAAAAAAAACTGAACTCAACAAGCATGCGCAGTCCGAGTTCCAGGTCTGTGCGAGTAAGTCGGACTCGTTTAGAGACTCAGCCGCCAGCCAGCAGTAAACATTAATTAATAATTTATAAATATAAATATATATTTTTAAACTGTTCTTTTCAACTAGGGGGGGGGGGGCTGCAGTCCAATGGCATGAGCCGCCACTGCTCACTCTGGAAGGAAGGAAAGCAACTTGGTTCACTGCAAGACTGACACTAAGCAAAGATCTAGTACTCCAGAAGGTGCAGTCTAAGGCTTGGAATAAGTGCCCAATAATCAAAATGTACATGTAGCTGGTGCTGGACATACAGAAAAAAAATGGCACGCCATAAAAAATTGCATTGTGGGACTTCCACTTGGGCTGTCAGAGGAAGAAATGCAAGACAAAGAAAAAAATATAGCTTTAAGTATAAACTTTTTTTTTTTTAATGAAGTTCAAGTTTTCCAAATTGTTATTTTTACAGGAAAGCATCACTGAACCAAAGCCTATAAAATGCAGTGTTATATTCAATAATTGGTCAGATCAGTGACGTATAATGTAGTATGGTAATTTCTCTGGAAAGACTAAACATGCTCTTTAAAGAGTTGCATGGCCTTTTACGACTTTGAACAGCATACACACACATGCCAAAGTTTTAACTTCCATTCATCACTGTTCCTAAATCTTTAGCAATGACACACATTTTATAATAAAATAATCATTTACTTTGTATCCAGTTCTAGTATGCTAATTTAAATAGTACTAGTATATCATGTATGCATTTTTATAGACCACCCTAGAAACCGCTTCAACATTTTTATGAATTATGTTAACTAAATAGCACTCATCACAACATTCTTCACATTTCCAGTTTTTATATCTCAGAAGGCTGGTCCAAAGTAGTGTTCTAACAGAAAGCCTTGGGAGACATCAATGATAACCCAAAACAGGCAGGACAGGTAAGCCATATAATGACTTATTGTTTCCTGTTGCTTAAGAAGAGTTTTAACTACTGACTTACAAATGAGTTGACATTTAATGGTTTCACAGTTACCCTTTACTTCATTACATCAAATAATACAGAATGCTTTAACAATGCTGCTGCTACTTCCTAATATGCCATAACATTTAAAATGCAAGGTTTACCCTTAACAAACTCACTATGTTTTGTATCTAACAGAAGCAAGACTCTTTTTGTTAACATTTCCTTTATTTGATTTTAGTATCAATACATAAAATAAAAGCAAACTCCAAAAGAAAAAAGACAAAATTAGATAATGACCCTGTTCTACAGGTGTATGGAAAAAACAAAGAAAAAGAAAAGAAAATCAATATCTTAAACACAATCTTTCAATATTTTTACACTGAATGAAATAATTAAAGTATAAACATTTTTAAAGGCAAATTAGTAATTACAGTAATTTCTCGATTCTAAAATTGCAAAATAATTATTTTAGCAAATAGGCCTACTAACAAAATTAAATTAAGAACAAAATCATCATTTAAATTACAGGAATTAAAACCAGATAATATCCTTATTTATGGGGACATGATAAAATGAAGTATTTATGAGTATGGCTTAAAATGATAATTCTGGTGTGACAGCTAAGGATATGTGGGAAGAGACTAAACAAAAGAGGATACAAAATGAGAAAATGGAAGCTCTGTTATATGGATATGGACAGAAAGAAACAAACAATTAAAATGTTTTCGTCCCTTTAGTCTTATGCACAAGGACAGGCATATGTTTTATCATCCAGAGGAGAAGTTGTGGATAGCAATTAATAAAGAGCTGAAGGACTTTATCTATGGGAGGGGAAGATGGCAATAGTCAAGTGGGATAAGCTGATTCTTCCAGTAGAACAGGGTGGATTGGGATTACCCAATTTGAAGGGGTATTTCAGAGCTACAAAGTTAAGGCTACTATACATAGCACAAGCAGAAAACTACAATTCAAAGTGGAAAGAGATGATGTTGAAAAAGGGGAGAAGCTCAAAAAACAAGAGGAAACTGGGATTTGGATGTAGGCCTTTAAGGAGAATAACAATAATCACACAGATTATTATCTCCGTAAAGTAGCAGAAAGTATTCTAAGAACTAAGCCAGTATGGGAATGAAGAAAGGAGATTCTGCCAAATGGGGATGACTGCAATTAGGTATATAGACAACAGGAAACAGGGGTCTGGAAATTATTGCTGAAAACTGGCAAAGGAACCAAGGTATTGGGAGGAAATAACTAGAGATGGAAAGATGATAGAATGGGAAGATGCCAAAATTTATTTGAACTGCAGGTTAGAGATTGCATTCCCTATCAAGGACTGATATCAGAGTATAGGCAAAGAGATAGAAATAGGGGGTTCCAAAATGAAAGACCAGCACTGGGAGAGTTTTAGTAGAATCTAGAAGAGAAGCTGCCAATAAAAATGGAATAATTAGTAGAGCACATTAAATATTGCATGATAACTATAAGAATCAATTATAGCAGGTTAGAAATGACTGGGAAGAGAATGGATAAGCAATTCACAAAGAAACAATGGGAGGATATATGTATGTCTCCCAAATATTCAACAAGATCTAGAAGATTTGTGATTTTTGCTTGGAAATGCTTATATAGATATGTTTATGGTCCAAGTAAACTTCAGAAAATTTTCCTCAGACAGCAAATGTTGGAGGAATTTAGATGGTGGTTAGAGGTAATTAGGAACATATTTTCTGGGATTGCGGTGAGTCAGCAGACATTAAGGATTCCTTGCAGGATGGACTGTCAGTGATGCTGGGTGACCAGATTGGTGTGACGAGGGAGATGATTCTTCTGAGCTATGATACAGAATCGGAAATGTCTAGACATTGTAAGGCCTTACTGTTTCTAATTATGGTGGCTGCCAAAAAAAGCAATTACTAGAAAATGGAAATCAAAATCTAAATCAACTATATTAGAAGCAATTAATAAAATAACATAGATAAAACAACTGAAATTGAGATCTTTAGAAAAAGTAGTAGCAAACTACATAGGGAAATATAGGAATTATGAGATCAATACATACAGGGAGGAATGAAGCTTAAAAGAAGGCAGGACTTAAATGAACTGTGTAATGTTTGACTGAAAACAACTGGGTAGATTGTAAGTGATGTATAATGTTTCCAACTAGGAGTCTGTCAGTATGGTTTGAGATATAAAATGCTTGCAACTAGGATTCTATCTGTGTGGTTTGTTTTCATTTATATGGATGTATGATTGCTTATGTTGTAAGTGATGGTTTAATAAAGATGTTTCTTGTTTAAAAAAGGGGCAGAAATTGAATTATTTCTGTAATGTTGCTTAGGTTATATGATAAAACAATATATGTGAAGCATAATGTTTGTTAATTTTAACTTGCTAATACAGGTTGATCAGTTTTATATAAATTCAAATGTGCCTATGTCACAAGTGATAATTCAATAAAGGTGTTTAAAAAAGGAATTAAAATCAGCTAGTATTCATAAATCATACAAAAAGCAAAGTGATGACCAGATAAAGCTCAATGGTGAGTTTTATTCCACCATAAAGAAATGCAAGGACAGGTCTACCAAATTTCTTTTTATGTACCAGTCACTTGGCAACTGAGCCAACGTAAGGTTTTATCCAACTTAACCTCTGAGGGATGAGACAGGCTCTTTAAAAATGTTTTCGGAGTAATCATATTTTTGTATGGTTTGATTTAATTTGATATTCCTCAACCCTAATAAATGAAAAATATTAGGTTTTGAAACTGTCTCTTGATTCCATAATGTAGAATTCCATTTAGGTTTTCCGTTTTTTTTTTTTTTCCTGGATTAATGTGAAAATTAGCTTTAACTTTCTTTGCCTACTTCTGTAAATCTAAATAAGAAACTTGAATCAGGAGAAGTTGGAAATGTTTTCATCTAACTGGCAATTGTACATCTAAACCAATACTTCAAACAAACATTGTGTAACATTTAAAATATCTATTTTTAATTTTAGACTTTTTAAAAGTGTAAATCAGTACACAGATGATGTCTTACAATACTTAACTTCGCCACTTAATATTCATGGGAAAACAGGATAAAACTGCAAGATCAAACTGAATATATAGTAATGAATAACCAAAACTTGTTAGAAATGTCTCAAAATCACTAGACAAGGATCTAATGACTTCAAAAGATTTAAAGGATTCCTACCATGTCAAAAAATCTTAACAAATTAAAATTTTGTTTACAAAATATTAACCGGATTATTCCATTTGTAGACGTTAATCCACAGGTTATTAAATTCTGGATATTTCATATTGTAACCAATAAATTAGTGGGCCAAGATAGTTTCTGTGGGACCAGGGGGCAAATACTTCTGCAAAAATAAAACTGACCAAAGAGTTCTAATCTTTTTACACCAGCTAAATCCTGGAAGAAAAAACTATCATTGAAAAAATATGGAAAAAAATCTTAATCTTAAAAAAAAAGAATCTCACTGAGAAGGAGATGTTCAAACTAAATAAAATGACTACAAATACATTCTTGCTTAACAATCTCCTTAAACTGTGCAATATATACCATGCATACTGTCATGGACATATCCTCAAAATTTTAAATTGAGAGTGCTTGTATACAAGCATTACTTTAGTTTTTCCTCATTAATTGAAAAGCCTGTACATTTTTTTAACTTGCCTCAACATTTGCCATATACAAGTCAAAGAAGCAAAAACTGACTCAGCAATTTGCAGTGCATCATTCGCATAAGCTATTTCACTTAGTAAATGTTTGCACTTTGCATGGGATGATATTCTAACTTACAGTTAACAAAATTAAAGTTGGTGAAAGGGGATATTCCTGTCTAGCACAGGAATATGGCTGTGTGGGTCTAAATTATAGACTGAACAAAAATATTTTGTTTGATAAAAGATTAATACTGTTCTTTGGAAGTCCTATAAGTTTTAAAATAAAAACAAATTCTAAATTTTAACCAGAAAACACCTTATGTGCATCTAGTAACCTAAAGCTTTTGCTATTACAATACATAGGTAAAGAAGTTGAAGAAGAATGGAAATGGATATACTAGATACAATTCCAAGCTGGGAAGATGAGATTAAAACAAAATTTTACTAACAAACTGACTCAAAAAAATTGCTACAACTTGTAATCAGTAAATAGAAGAAGAATACATCTAGTACATCTGATTTCCTATGCCAGTCTTTTCCATGTCTGGTTTAGGAATTAAAATGACTCTAGTAAAAAAAAAAAAAAAGGGCTAACTTCCTGAGGGGAGCTGGCTAAGCACTATCATCAACTAAAGATTTATAAAATTCAGCAGGCATAGACTCTGGGTCCACAGCTTTATCTGCTAACAATAAAATATACTAAAAATATATCAAAAGCTGTTTCAGCAATTCTGACTGTATTCCTTTGGACAAATTCTGGCAATTTATCACAGTCTGTCAGTTGGTGAGATGACTACATTTGAGGGCAGAATGAATAAAATTTGTGCTAGGCTGCAGAAAGGTTTGTAACAACAGACTCTCCTATTTTAATACAACACACAAAATTTGACTTATTTTAGTTTTAAAAGAAATTATATTTATTTATTGTTGCTTGTTTACTGGGTAAGATCAACTGGGCCTCAGGTTATCCATTTTCAGTGGAGGCCCTGGAAGAAACGCTCCAGGTTACATCACAAAAAGCATTGTAAAAATATTATACAGTATAAAATTATTGCAAAAGACATTTCATATTACAAACTCCTACACACATACAGCAATAAAACACTTTTTTTACAAATATTATAGAACAGCAAAAACAATTTATATATGAAAACTGGGTCTGAAACAAAGGAGATGGATATGAGATGGTAACAAGGATGTCTGTCTATCCATACATTAAAACCACAGAGTAGAGATGGACAGAATGAATATGTATGGTAGGGAAAGGGGGATATTATGTTAGGAAGGGTTCAATCTGGGTTGGAGCAATAGCAGAACTAGGAGTTAAAAAGGAAGCATTTTACAGTATGTTTAAAAACATGAAAGTCAGTTTTTATTCTGATGGCTAAAGGTAGTCAGTTCTATATTTTGGCTATGGAACAGGAGTACATCTTATCCTGCTCTTTTATTAGGTTTATCTTTGCAAGTTTGCTTGAAAGTACTAGTCTTCTTTTTGTTTAGCTTGCTCAGCTTTCCCATAGCTCGCGCCAAACTGACAGAGCTGTCAAAGCTTCCTCCTGGTGCATCACCACAGTCTTTTCTTGTAGGATTCCTGTCTCCTTCCACCTGCTCCATTACCCATCCTAATCAAGTCTCCTGTGTTTTGTTCAAGTTCCACTATGAATCGCTCCAGGACTTTTACGCAGAATACTAACCATCTAAAATTATGTGAGGCTGAGGTAACCATCTTTGCATATTGGTGCCACTGGATCCTATTGGTGCCACTGGAGCCTATTGACCCAAGGCAGGGATGCATGCAGATGCTAATAACATTTACCATGACTGCCAGGGATTTAGTCAAGAGTCCTTATTTCCATACAGAAAGTCACCAGGTATTTGTCTGGTTGCATTTAACTTATTTATTTATTTATTTTGTGGCAGCAGTTACTATATGCAGAGTTACATACCAGATGTCTCCTACTTGTACAAGATTCTTCTGGAAATTAATGTACTGGGTCTTGCAAGTGATGATCATTCCACTGTTTACCTGTTGCATTCAATAAATTTCCTTTCAGTTTTTTTTTTAATGAACTTAAAGAATACATCACTACTATAAAACTTTGAGATGAAGGTTCACAGATCTGGAAGGTTTGATAAAAATACAATCAAATAGTTCTGCACTTGAATCTTGCCTTAATTTTATGACTAGGACAATTTTTGAAAGTTTAATGTCTCTTTTTTATTGCATATCATTAAGTACTACTCCAACACAGACATTGCATCTCTGACTCCCTTCAGAACTATGAAAAACGACAAAGAAACTTGAGAAAATGAAACAAAACACAGGCTCCGATCTAACTTGAACCACTCACTGCAGTTTACTGTAAAGCGCTTTTCGTCAACACTAATGGAAAACTTCTTCGTACAACAAAGCACTCCTTTTAAAACTAAAAGGGCAGCAACATTAACAATCAACTCATTACCCTAATTACTCAAAGAATCAATTAATTAGAAAACATAAAAATCCTGTTTTCCTGGCTAAAATACACAGAAAGCCTACGTACTCTAACACATTGTTGCACTATTCCAGTTGTCACCAGTTCCACCAGAAAAGGTCTGTCCTCAAAGGACAGCTGGTAAGAGCTGCTAGGATGACAACGGAGGATACTTCCTTTGAAGATGAATGTACCTTGTTGAAACAAATTTTCATGAGTCAAGGTTACCCAGGGAAGATGATTGATGAGCTAGTAAGTGAAGTCCACTTCAAAAGGTTGGCAGGTTCTTTCAGTCCAATTCTCACTAAGAGGGAACGTATTACTGATGTAACAGATTTGAACATGGGGGAAAGGTCGGATGGTTTGGCCCTAACTAAGACTAGCATTACTCCACCAGAGAAATGTTCCACAGTTAAGGAAATAGTGAGTTTTAAGAGGAGTTTCATTACACCCTTTTGTTTGGAGGCAAACTTAAGAAAGAACATTTTCAAAAGGAATTGGTTTTTATTGACCTTTGAGAGGGACACAATAGAGAAATTAGGTGACTACCTGGTCATTATTTTTAAGAAGGGTAGAAACCTGAAAAACATTATAGAAAACAATAGTCCAAAGCCTCTTAGGACCAAAGGAACTTATAAATGTGAAGCGTGCAACTATTGTAGGTACATTGCTACAGGGTTTAGTTTCACAGTAAACCAGCATGAATATAAATTCAGAGGTAGGTACAACTGTAATTCCAAATCTGTAGTGTACTTAGCTTCCTGATAGATGTGTTCAGCATTTTACTTAGGAAAAACGGACAGGAAGCTAAAGGAAAGGATTTACGAACACATTTACCACATTAAGAAAAAAATCACCATTAACGCACTGGCTAGACACTGTAGTGAGCACCCCTCTCATTCATTTTTGTTCAAAGTTATAGACCAGGTAGCTTTAGATGGAAAGGGTGGACCTTACCAATTGATATTGGAGAAACATGAATTGGTTTGGCAACTTAGGTTAAATTCATATACTCTACCTGGCTTAAATGAAGTCACCTCTGTAGCATGCATCCTTAAGTTAAGACGTTTACTCAGGTGACTTGTTTTTTATAAGAAAATCATTTTTAACAACACTGTTTTAATTGTTCTTAACAATACTGTTTATTTTATTAGTCCTATCTACGTTAGTTGAAATGTGTATCATAATGTATTATACTTACTAACAGTTTCTTGTACATTTAACATATAATATACACATACACACACATATACATTTTTTTTGTCAAGATGTTTTAGGTGGACACTTTCTCTTCACCTTTTCTTTGACACACTTAGTCTTTTAGGCAGTTACAGTTGTTTGGTAATTTTTGCCTTGTTTTGCACAGGAACACAATGTCCATTTTAAAGTGTTTACTTATTTACTTATTTATTCACTACTGTTATATACAGTAGTATGTAGGAGTATTTTTAATAAGATTGCTGCTTTAGTAAGAAAAGTATAATTCTGGTTTAACATTTTCTATTCAGAATTTTTGTTGAGTGCCAAGTCTGTAACAGGATTTTTATGTTTTCTAATTGATTGATTCTTTGATTCCTAAATCCTATATTGTTCTGAATCAAATTCTGTAAGTATGCATGTCCATGCAGTTATTAAGTAATTAGTTATTCAGCCTTTTGAAGTCAGAGACCACTTCTAGCAATTTTAAGAGCTAAAAGCCTAAAGGGTCTAGAATGTGTTCAATCATTTGTATAGGTAATTTCTAAATAAACTGACTGTAGCACATATATTTAGATATACACAACTCTAGTTGTTTGTCTTTTCGGCTTTTCCAGGTTAGGGGTCGCCACAGCAGAACTCCAGTCCGCTAATGATTGGAAGTAGATTTTTTTTTATGGTGCCGAGTTGCCAGCCCAGCGCCCAACCTTCAGCAAAGGCACACCCATTCACGCATGTCTTTCGGAGGCCACTCGACCACGGGGAGGACATGCAGACTCAACACAGAAGGCACTCCAGCCGAGAATCGAACAGGAGAACCTCTTGCTGTGAGGCAACAATGCTACCGCTGTACCACCACAGCGTACATACACAACTCTAGATTGCCTAATTCTAATACCTGGTAATATGCAGTTATCATCCAAACAAGAGAAGCTTATGCTACCAAAAATATTGTAGATTGAGACTGCATGAGTATTTCAGCAAGTTATTAGACTGTAATATCAAATAATACCTTCATGTTTGGGCGAGAGTCCATTAAAAACAAAAAAAAAAAATACAAATCAAACACAGCAATTGCACATCACCAGAAAAGCAAGTGTGAGAATGGATAGAGGCAGACTGAGGAAAGATGTCTACAAATGCCAAGCACAGAGTTTTAAGTGGTCCAAGGCATCACAGGAGGGAGGAAATGCTGCCCACAATAAACAATCAGTAATTTAAAGGCAGCTCAAGCAAGAGTTGACTTTTGTAAAAAAGCAGAGGAAAACAACAAAAGGTAAAATAGTCACAGGCTAGGAAGTTTACAGCTGCTACTTTGTTAGATGCAACTGATAAAACAAGCAAACCTTTGTTTGGATCACTGGTAAGAGAGAGAAAATATCAGATGAGTGGGTAACAGTATTAGGAAGACTAAGTAGATATGCTGGAGCTCAAAGTATGTACTACTGTGGAGGTGAAACAGAATGCACTTAGGTAGGACTAAAATATGAAGTAAAATAATAATGTAATTGTCAAACTACTTAAATTATGGGCAGGGTGTTAGAAAGAACTAGCAAAACGTATAACACTTAGAAATAACCAAATGAATACCTTTTAGCCTAGACAGAGAAGCTTAGGGTTAGAAGGACAAGAAAATACACACAGGGAAGGACAGAGGTTTTGGCGTGTTTTGGTGATATACGAGGAGCTGATGTAAAGCACAAATTGCAATATAGTGGAATAGGTAATAGTACAACATACACTGAATGGGTTGTGACTTAGTGAAGTTCCTTTGCTTCTGAGTGAAAGTTATCCAGTGTATTTCTGTATGGTCTACTGGTTATGGATGTTGGGCAGTTGAAAGGAAATTGTACCATTAGATTTGAGCGAGATTCCATTAAAAGCAAAAGAAACAAATCAAACATGGCAATCATACATCACCAGAGCAGTGGCTGTTAGAATGGATAGAGATACAATTAGTAAAGATCAGAGTTCTCACAATTTCCATTTTTTCTATGTAATTTGCTCCTACCCTTTTCTAAAGATCCAGCTTCCAGTTCTTTTATCTTTGTTACAATATTTACCACTTCATATTCAGTTGGCTTGCACTCTGATTTCCACTTATAGTAACCACCAGAATTAAACTTAACAAGGCCTTACTATTTCTAGGCAATTCAGATCCTGTATATCAGCTCAAGAAAAAAACATGTCCTTGGTGACACCCATTTCTTTACCCAATATTTCTGACACAGTACTCTGTAGGGAATTTTTAAAGTCTTCTGACTCACTACACTCCCAAAACATATGTTCCTAGTTACCTCTTTCCTCACCATCACAACTCCAACATTTCCCTTCTACCTGAGAAAACATTCTATGGAGTGTGCTTGGGGTATAAAAATACCTATGCAAACACTTCCAAGCAAAACTCCTAAATCCTTAACACTTTGTTGCATATGTGGGAGCTATACATATGTCCTCCTATTACTTCCTTGTGACATGCTTATCCAGTCTCTCTTCCCAATCATTTCTAAGCTTCTCTGATAGAGCCATATAGTTATCATGTAATATTTTATAAGCTCTACTAATGATCCTTTTTTCAACAGCAGCTTCTGTTATAGATTCTACTAAAAATTCTACCATTGCTGGTCTTCAGCATAAGATCTCCATATTTCTTTTTCTTTGCCTGTACTCTAATTATCAGTCCCTGAGAGGGAAAGCAGTCTCTGTTTAGCCTGCAGTCCAAATGCCTTCTTGACCTCTTCCCATTCTATTAACTTTCTCTGTCTAGTTATTTTTTTTTACAAGGAACATCTTTAATAAATTTTCATTTGTAACACTGACAATCTTACATTTACATAAATGAAAATAAATCACAGCGGCACAATCTTAGTTGCAAACGTTATACCTTACAAACAGTGCCAACCCAACTGTATCTGCAAACATTATACATCACTTTTAATATATATCCAGTCACTGTCAGTCAACCATTACATAGCTCATTCAGATCCTGACTTCTTTTAAACATTGTTCCTCCTCTGCATGTAGTGGTCCTACATTTCCCATTTTTCGTGTAATTTATTCCTACCCTTTTCTAAAGTTCCCCATTCCCATTGTTTTATCTCTGTTACTATCTTTGTTACTTCTAGTAAAGTTGGTTTAGACTTTGATTTCCATTTTCTAGTTATTGCTTTTCTGGCAGTCATCATAACAAGACTGAGTAAGGCCTGACTATGTCTAGGCAATTCCAACTCTATATCACAGCTCAAAAAAATAATTTCCCTAGTCATTCCAATTTGCTCACCCAGCATCTCCAGAACAGTAGTCTGGAGGGAATTTTTAAAGTCAACCAACTCATGATCCTCCCAGAAAACATGTTCCCAGTTACCTCTTTCTTCCCCATCACATCTCCAACATTTGCTGTCTACCTGAGGAAAGATACTTCAGAGCCTGCTTGGGGTATAAAAATATGTATGCAAACACTTCCAGGCAAAGATCCTAAATCTTCTAGATTTTGTTGCATATTTGGGAGGCATACATATATTCCACCATTGTTTCTTTATGAATTGCTTATCTAATCACTTCCCAATTCTTCCTAGTCATTCTGATTGATTCTTATAGTTATAATGGAATATTTTATATGCTTTACTAATTATTCCTTTCTTAATGGCAACTTCTGTACTAGATTCTACTAAGAACTCTACTAGTGCTGGTCTTTCATTTAGGAACCCCCTGTTTCTTCCTCTCTGCTTGTACCCTGATATCAATCCTTGATATGGAAGGCAATCTCTAACCTGCAGTCCAAATAAGTTCTTTGCATCTCTATGTTCTATTACCTTTCCCTCTCTAGTCATTTGCTCCCAATACCTTAGTTCCTTTGCTAGTTTTCTCCAATATACTAATGCCCCCTCTTGCCTACTGTCTGTATCCCTAAATTGCAGTCACCCCTATCAGCAAATTTTATTTTCTTCTTTCCCGTATTGGCTTAATTCTTAAAATATCGTCTGCTACTTTATGAATATAATAGTCTGTACGATTATTGTTGTTCTCCTTAAAAGTTTGAATCCAAAATCCCAGTCTCTCCCTGTTACTTGAACTTCCCCCTCTTTCTTCATCATTTCTTTCCATTTGAGTTATAGCTTTCTGCTTGTGCTATGTATAAGAGCCTTAACTGTGTTGCTCTGAAATACCCCTTCAAATTGGGTAATCCCAATCCACTCTGTTCTATTGGAAGAATAAGCTTATCCCACTTGACTCTTGCTGTCTTCCCCTCTCAAGTAAAATTCTTCAGCTCATTATTAATTAATATCTACAACTTCCCCTCTAGTTGATAAAAATATGACTGACCTCTATATAAGACTAAAGGGACTAAAAACATTTTAATTGCTTGTAACTTACTATCAATAACCATATAACAGGGCTTCCATTTTCTTGATTTTTGTATTGTTTGGTCTCTTCTCACATGTCCTTAGCTGCTACATTAGTATAATATTTAATTTGTCCTCCTAAATACTTAATTTTATCATGTCCCCACAAGTATGGATATTGCTGAACCAATTTGTACGTGGGTACATAATTTACTGCTATTCTGTTTTGGTGTCATTAATTTTGTATCCCAGAAAGGTTTGAAACTGTCTCAGTATGTTCCACAGCATTGTAATGTGCCTTTCTGGTTTTGTCAGGTATAAAATAATGTCATCTGCAAATAGATCCAGCTTCTTTTAACTACCATACTAATTATATCCTTGAATTTCTGCATCCTTTATTTTCACTGGCAATGGTTCTAAATATAATGCAAACAACAAAGGAGAGAGAGGACACCACTGCCTAGTTCCTCTGCTCAAGCAGAGATGATCAGGGAGGATCCCACTCACTTTAATATTTGTCTCCGATCCCGCATCTATCCTCTTAATCGACATTATAATTTTTTTTCATGGAATGCAAATGCTTCCATTGCTCTGCATAAACACTTTATAATCATGATTTAGTATTGCAATGGGCCTGTATGAAGCTGAATCTGACGGATCTTTACCCTCTTTAGGTATTTCAACTACTACCGTTTTCTTCCAGGATGTTGGTATATCTCCTCTTAAATGTCTAGTTATTTGTTCACAATACCGTAGTACCGTTGCCGGTTTTCTCCATTAAATTCCAGCCCCCCTCTTGCTCATTCTATGTACCCCTAATTCCAGTCAACTTTATCGGTAGAATCTCCTTTCTCATGTTAGCTTAGTTCTTAAAATACTTTCTGCTACTTTATGACTATACTATTCTGTATGGCCCATTCTACTTTGAATTATAGTTTTCTACTTGTGTTATGTATATGAGCTGTAACTGTGTAGCTCTAAAGTATCCATTCATATCAGGTAACTGCAAACCACCTTGTTCTGGTGTAAGGACCAACTTATTCCACTTGACCTCTTCACCTCCAGATAAAATCCCTTAACTCTTTATTACTGTCCACAGAATCTACTCTGGTTGATAAAAATAGGCCTGGCCTGTATATAAAACTACAGGGACTAACAACATTTTCACTGCTTGTATCTGGCTCTCCATATCCATAATCAAGAGCTTCCAGTCTCTCAGTTGTTGCATTATCTTTTGTTTAGTCTCTTCCCTCATATCTTTAGCTGCAACAGAATACTTTTAAACCCATACTCCTAAATATTTCACTTTATTGTGTCCCCATAACTATGGGTTGATGTAATTCATGTGTGGGTACACAGTTGACAAATATAGCCTTTTTTATCCTCATTAATTTTGTAAACCAAACAAGACTTGACGCTGTCTCAGAATGCTCCACAACACTGAGATGTCCCTTTATGGTTTTATGTACAAAATAATACTGTCTGCAAATAAAGCCATTTTTTCTTGAATATGAATTGGTCTATATTACTTCATTGAAACCCAACTTTAGCGAACGGCTATTAATCAAACACAAATTAGCAAGTGGCTGTTCACTGAACGTTCACATCAGTGAACATGTTTCCTAGGGAAGAGTTAGTTAACCAACATACCGAGCAACACACACACACTGCAGTATATCAAACCAACCAGAATGGGGGACTATGCACCATACCACCCTACTTATATATACAAACTCCGAGATGGCATTACAGTGGGAAAAGGGCAAATTTTCGTATGTTGGCCAACTAACTCACCTCCATGGAAAAAAATATTCACTGATGTGAAAGTTCAATGAGTGGTCATTCGTTGATTTGTGTTCGATGCATGGCTGTTCCCTAAAGTTGGGTTTCAACAAAGTAATATAGACCCATAACAATTATATCCTTGAATTTCTGAGTCCCTTATATTCTTTGCCAATGGCTCTAAATACAATGCAAATAACAATGGAGAAAAAGTAAACCCCTTGCCTGGTTCCTTTGTACAGACAAAACTTATCACAATGGAACTCTGCCACTTTAAATTTTTGCCTCAGATCTCTCAGACATCCTCCTAATTAACCTTATTACTGTATCAGGAAATGCAAACACTTCCATTGTCCTACTCAAAATCCCAGTTACTCTGTCAAATGCTTTCTTTGCATCAAGACCCAACAACAACAGCAATATTTTCTTACATTCTGCTTCCCTGTGGATCATCATTGTTCTGTTAATGTTGTCAAATGTTTTCCTCTCCTTCACAAAATCACAATGATCCACATCTATCAATTTTGGTGGCACCTTTGCCTTTCTTTTAGCCATTACAGACAAAAACTTTATAATCATAATTTTAGTCATAATTTTAATCATAATTAAAGTTTGTCAGCCCATAGTTATGGGGTCACAATAAAGTGAAATATTTAGGAGTACAGGTTTAAAAGGATTCTGTTGTTTCAGCTAAAATCTTTAGGTATTACAGCCACCATAGCTTTCTTCCGGGATGCTGGTGCTTCCCCTCCTTTTAAAATGCTGTTAAACAAAATCTTCCAGACCTTTATCACTTTCATCCCTTCTAGCTTCCTAATTTCCACAGATGTTTCATCTATTCCTGCACACTTTCCTGCAGATTGATTATACGTCACCATTTTTATCTCATCTCCTCCTATCTTAACTATTAATTGCTGAGTCTTAACTACCTCTAACTTTGGAATATTGAAGTCTTCCATAAATATTTCCATTTGCGCTTTTTCTTGATTTCTACACTCTTCTGCTTTATACAAATTTTCATAACATTTCAGAAATCTCTCTAATACCTCTACATGTGTTCTGTTCTTTTTTCCTGCTATAAGCTCCCTAAGCTTGGCAACAACCCTTTCTACTTTCTGTTTCCTAAGTTGTTGTGCTAAAAGTTTTTGTGCTCTGGAGTTATCAAAAGCAGTTGCTCATGCATATTATCCAGAAAATCCCTCATTTTCTCTTTTGCACTCTGCACTTCCCCCTCCTTTTGTTCAGTGAGATTTCCCTTATTCTGCAGTACTTTAAAGTTTGTTAGCCCCTCTAAATAATTATTTTTACTTATTAATCATCTTTTTTCTTTTATTTCTACCATATTTTTAAATTCCATTTTCATTTTATCCCACTCGCTAGCTGTAACTTCTAAAGAAATTTCTAACTTTCCCCAATAACTCTCACATAATTTCCAGTGCCTATTCCTTAAATTCCTTCCTTTTTAACAAGTAGCCGGAGAAGTGTCAGTGTCTCATTTGTAATTCATTGCCATGCACTTTTATCTTAGTTCTTATTGGCACATGATCTGAAACAGTTACTAGTTGTATCACAGCTTTCAATTAAATGCACACGTTCTTGGGAAACAGAATTTCTGTCTAGCCCAGTCCAGTTACTATACCCTCGGGAAGAATATGTAAATTCTCTCAGACTTCCTACTACTGAATTCATGTCTTCAGTACCAAATATTTTCATATATTTATTAAGAAATCTACATTCCTTTGTTAATTTTTCCCCTTGAGGTTCCCAGATACATCTCCACTGTTGCAAATCAAGTTCCAGTCCCAACCTACAAGTAATATTCCCTGCTGAAAGTTGATTATTTCTCTCCAAAATATTCTTTAGCTCCACAACGGCAGTTTTTAAGTGGAATATAAATACATTCCAGCATAATCCTCCTCTCTTGCCAATAGTCCCTTATTACCACAAATATACCAATACTATTTTTTTCCTCTGTTATCACTACTGGAGCTCCTCAAGTAATTAGTATACATGCTCCCCATTTCCTTTGTCCCTGATATTCTTCTGAATATACATCCTGAAATCCTTCCTTTACCAAATTCATGTGCTTACTTTTTTCTAAATGTGTCTCCTGTAGCACATTGCTATTTGCATTATGCATTCCTTAATATAATTTAATACTCTTATCTTTTTGTCTATGCCCATGAGGGCATTCACATTCCAAAATATATTTACAGTAGAGATTTTCATAACAGCTGTTTTGTTTATTTCCATCTTTTGTGTTTCATGCACCCACTAATGTTTGGCAGGTTGTTTCTTGTCATCTCCATCTGATCCTATGTCACATGTTATTTGACTTCTTGTTTTAATGCAAACCCTCAAAAAACAAAAAAAAAAACCCAACACACTCTCAGAACCTGTAACCTTAATGTTTAACCCTCCTGATAGGAACAACTGTCTCAGTGCTAAAGCTCATATTACAGCCTGTGCTCCTACTTGCACTAATTGCTGAATGTTCTTGTGTTTTCTTAATTTCCGACCAAGATGTGAAAAAAGACTTGCATGTTTTCAGACAACATTAACCTTTAGCCTTAAGAAAAAGTGCACTGGCTATCTTTAAATAAAAATAAATTATACATTGTTCTAGTAAATACATTAAAGCATTTAGCTGCCAGAAAATCTGCTATCTCGTATTCACTTCCAATAATTTCCAACTTTCTTTTTTACTGAGCTGTTTGTAATTGTACCTTTTAGTTTTATGTTTCTCTAATGTCAAGACCATTCGATGTGCATTCATTTAGTCAGCTTGTTTCCATGGAAACATAACAGCAGAATGGACTTCTTCTTACAATGCATAATTATTTGATAAAGGAAACTATTCTTTACATTATGGTCATTCATTCAAAAAAAAAAAAAAAAAAAAAAAAAACACTTGCTTAAACAAACAAAAAAAAATGTCATTAGATTGTGCCAAGGGCATTAATCCAGAAATTCACCTATGCAAGACTAAAAGAAAACATTTCAGCTTTCCATATATTATAATCAGTGTGTTTTTACATTTCACCCCCCCCCCCCACCCCAGCAACCCAAGATTACAGCCTATTAATTTAAATGTGCTTTTGTCTAGTTTTTCTCTTTTTATAACGCAATGCCTACATTTCTTAAAACTTAAAAAGCACTTGTTTACTTTATAATGTTTGTCACATATAGCAGATATAAAAAGTTTACACGCCCCTGTAAAAATGCCAGTTTTTTGTGATATAAAAAAATGAGACCACAATAAATCATTTCAAAACTTTTCCCACCTTTAATGTGACCTATAACCTGTACAATTCAATTGAAAAACAAATCTGTTAGGGGAAAAAATATAAAAAATAAAAAACATACAATACGCTGGTTGCATAAGTGTGTACACCCTTAAACTAATGCTTTGTTGAAGTACCTTTTGATTTAATTACAGCATTCAGTCTTCTTGGGTACACACCTGCCATCAATTAAAGACACTATGATTAACCCCAAATAAAGTTCAGCTGTCCTAGTAGGATTTTCCTTACATTTACTCAGTTGACTGCTACAGCAAAAAGCAACGGTTCGTACAAAGCATCAAAGGAATCTAATTGTTGAAAGACATCAGTCAGGAGAAGGGTACAAAAAAATTTCCACAGCCTTGGATATACCATGGAACACAGTGAAGACAGTCATCAAAAAGTGAAGAAAATATGGGACAACAGTGACGTTGCAAAGAACTGGAGATCCCACCAAAACTGATGTAAAGGCAAGAAGAAAACTGGTCAGGAAGGCTGCCAAGAAACCTACAGTAACGCTGAAGGAGCTGCAGGAATTTCTGGCAAGTATTGGTTGTGTACTACATGTGACAACAATCTCCTGTATCCTCCATATGTCTGGACTACGGAGTAGGGTTGCAAGACGGAAGCCTTTTATTACACAGAAAAACATCCAGGCCTGGCTAAGATTTTCAAATCAATACATCAAGTCTCCAAAAAGCATGTGGGAAAATGTGTTATGGTCTGATGAGACCAAGGTTGAACTTTTTTGGCCACAATTCCAAAAGGTATGTTTGGCGCAAAAACAACACTTTGCATCACCAACAGAACACCATTCCCCACGATGAAGCATGGTGGTGGCAGTACCATGCTTTGGGGTTGCTTTTCTTCAGCTGGAAATGGGTCTTTAGTCAAGGTGGAGGGTATTCTTAACAGTTCCAAATACCAGTCACTTTTGGCCCAAAACCTTCAGGCATCTACTAGAAAGATGAAGAGGAATTTCACCTTTCAACACGACAATGACCCCATACATCCAAATCAACAAAAGAATGGCTTCACCAGAAGAAAATTAAAGTTTTGGAATGACCCAGCCAGAGCCCAGACCTAAATCCAATAGCAAATCTGTGGGGTTGACCTGAAGAGGGCTGTGCACAAGAGATGCCTTTGCAATCTGACAGATTTAGAGTGCTTTTGCAAGGAAGAGTGGGCAAATATTGCCAAGTCAAGATGTGCCATGCTGATAGACTCCTACCCAAGAAGACTGAATGCTGTAATTAAATCAAAAGGTACTTTAACAAAGTATTAGTTTAAGAGTGTGCACACACAACAAAGTATTAGTTTAAGGTTGTGGACACTTATGCAACCAGCATATTGTACATTTTTTATATTATATTTTATGGTTGCACCCCTGGTTGGTGTATTGATTATCTGGTCCAGGGAGTTTGTGTTTACAAAATCCAGGAATATCTGTGCCTGTATATATGGTGTCATATAGGATTCCCAGTTAATAGTGGGGTAATTAAAGTCACCCATGAATATATTATTGGGTTGGATGGTTAGTGTTTCTAATAAGTTTAAGCATATGGTTCGGGTTTCCTGGGTCATACAGGGGGACATATAGCCTGCAAGGAAGTGGTATTAGATTTTTGCCTATGGTGATTTAAACATCAAGTGCATTGTCATGTCTGACCAGCCTTGAAGGCTTATTTTTGATGTAAATAGATACACCTCCACCTTTAGCCCCTGCCTGTGAAGTAGCTGATCTAAATGTGTGGAAAGCATTATAACCTTGCACTGTTGGTGTGCTCTACATGGCTTTAAAATAGAAGTTATGTTCTTACCATAACGTTCCATGTTAGTTGCCTTCTTCTCGCCTTCTTTCTTGCTGGATGGGTTCGGAGCCGACCTCGGCTCCGACTCGGCCACTCTAAAAGCTCGAGAGTTGGTTCCACCGGTTCGACGCTCCCCTTATATCCCACAATGCTAGGCGGTAATACCTCAGATCTCGTTTGTAAGCTAGGCCCAGCCAATAAGAAATCCAGAAAAAAACTGGAAATGGGAAACCCACCTCTATAAATGACAGAAAGAAGGTGACCTAAACCTGATGAAGGAATATATACATAGTAAAGTATATACATATATACAATAGAGGTGGTAGGAAAAAAAGGTCACAATCAAACTCCTCTAGGTCTGTCCAGGCTAGGGGGAAGGAGGGTGGGACGCAAGAAAGAAGGCAAGAAGAAGACAACTAACATGGAACGTTATGGTAAGAACATAACTTCTATATGTTAAGTTGTCCATCTCGCCTTCATTCTTGCTGGATGGGACCGCATCCCTAGCACCTTGTCCCGGCTGGCTTATCGGAACAGACTCTTGAGTACAGTGGAACCAAAGTTAGCTCTATGTCTAGAAGCTAAATCCAACTTATAATGAGAAATGAAAGTGTGAGGAGTAGCCCATGTAGCTGCTGCACAAATCGTATCAATAGGCAGCCTATCTTGGAAAGCTATAGAAGTAGCCAAAGCTCTAGTAGAATGAGCCTTAGGTCTGTTAGGCAACTTTTGGTGTCTAATCTCATACACAAGGGAAATCAAGGATGTAAGCCATCTGGAGAGTGATACTTTCGACACTGGAAGGCCTTTTCTGCCTTCTGCATAAGAAACAAACAATTGGTCAGCTTTTCTGGTCTGTTTGGTCCTATCCAAATAATACCTTAATTGCCGATGAACATCTAGCCAATGTAATTTTTGTTCAGACCTGTTAGAATAGTTAGGAAAAAACACAGGAAGGTCAATGTTTTGATTTAGATTAGCCGTAGAGGCTACTTTCGGTAAAAAGGATGGGTTGGTTCGTAAGGATACCCTATCCTTATGAAACAAAAGATATGGTGATCGACTGCAGAGTGCATGAAGCTCTGAAACCCTTCTAGCCGAAGTAATGGCTACCAGAAAGAGTGTCTTCCAGGATAGCAATTTCATTGAACAGGAAGCTGCAGGTTGAAAAGGGGGAAGAATCAAAGATGTGAGAACTAAATTAAATTCCCAAGAAGGAGGAGGATTTCTTATAGGAGGCTTGAGAAGAAAAACTCCCTTCAAGAAAGCTTTGCAAAGCTTGTGAGACATGATGGCAGAATCCGAGATGCCCACATGAAAGTTAGATATAGCTGCCAATTGAACCTTAAGTGTAGATGGAGACGAACCTGCGTGGAATAGTTCGGCTAAGAAATCAAGGACCATTTGAATAGGAGCAGTGAAAGGATCTATGTCCCTTCCTTGAGCCCAACAGGAGAAGCGTTTCCACTTACTAAGATAAATCTTCCGGGTGGAAGATTTATGGGAAGCTATTAAAATATCTCAAACTGATTGAGATATTTGAGGAAGCCTGGCTAAGGTTGGAATTGGAGGAACCAAGCAATGAGGTTCAGAGAGGGGAGGGAGCGATGTAACTGACCCGACTGATGGATCAAAAGATCTGGAACTAGGTCCAGATGCCAGGGTTGCTCCAACAGAAAATGGTGTAGAAAAGGGAACCAAACCTGTCGAGGCCAGTAAGGGGCAATGAGGATCAATGAAGCCTTCTGAGCGATAGCTTTCTGTATCACTTGAGAAATTAGTGGGAAGGGAGGAAAAGCATACAGAAGTCCCCGGGGCCAAACTTGGACTAGAGCGTCCCTGCTGGGATGGCCTGGTAGAGGAAAGAGGGTGAAAATCTTTGCACTTGCTGTTTTGGGGAGTAGCAAAAAGGTCGCAGCAAGGCTGGCCCCACTTCAGAAAAATTTTCTCCAAGATTGAATTTTTCAGAGACCACTCGTGAGGCATGAGAATAGCTCTGCTCAATTTGTCCGCAATGAGATTGGACTTTCCGGGGATGTGCGTTGCTATCAGAAACCGCTGAGAAGAAATCGCCCATTGCCACAGTCTGAGTGCTTCTCGACATAAGGGGTAGGATCTGGTTCCGCCTTGTTTGTTGATATACCACACTACAGACATATTGTCCGTCTGAATTGCTATCGTTCCCAAAGGAAGAGAGTCTTGAAGGGCTTGCAACGCTAAAAGCACTGCTCTCATCTCTAGAACATTTATATGCAAGTGGCGTTCGTCTGGTTGCCATATGCCCTGGACTGTCCTGCCCTGATAATGCCCCCCCACCTGATCAGGGAGGCGTCCGTTGTCAGAGTAGCAACCGGAGGGGGAGGGACAAATGGTCTTCCTAGGAAGAGCTGGGGGGAAGAAATCCACCAAAGAAGATGATTCCTGCATGCTTGCATTATAACAATGGTGTGGGACATCAGAAGTTGTTGGTATGACCATTGTGTGAAGAGCATCCATTGTAAGATTCTCATGTGAAATCTGGCTAATAGAAGTAGAGGGATAGCAGCCGCCATAATCCCCAGTACTTTTAGGACTAATCTGACTTTGATTCTGTTGCCGTGGAAAAGAAGAGAGACTAGTTTGTGTATGTCTGCTATCCTTTGGTCTGTGAGTCTCGCAGACATGTTGACTGTGTCTAGATTTGCGCCTATGAAGGTAATAGCACGACAAGGCGACAAAACAGACTTTTCGCAATTTATTGAGATACCTAGCTTTCGAAATATGCGAAAAGTGTAGTCTCTGGCAAGTAGTAGAAGATGCTTGGTGGGAGCTCTAAGGAGCCAGTCGTCTAAGTATGGAAACACCTGGAATCCTTGATGTCTCAGGTGAGAGGCCACCACTGCCATGCATTTGGTAAACACCCGGGGGGCTGTGGTGAGTCCAAAGGGCAGGGCTCTGAATTGAAAGTGACTAGTTCCCAGCCTGAAGTGGAGGAATCTCCTGGAGCGTCTGTTCATTTTTATATGATAGTATGCATCCTGGAGGTCTATAGAGCACATCCAGTTTTCCTTTCCCAATAGGGGTAGGATGGATTGCAACGTGACCATCCGAAATCTTGTTTTCTTGACAGACTTGTTCAAGATGCTGAGATCCAAAATGGGCCTCCAGTCCCCTGTTTTCTTTGGAACCAAAAAGAATTTGGAGTAGATTCCGGATCCTTGCTGGTCTGCTGGCACTGGCTGAATGGCTCTTTTTGCAAGCAACTTTGATATTTCTAACGCTGCTTGATCCCTTTGAGCGGGTGGAACATCTGGAAGGGATTTTTTTGATTGATTTGGAATGCGAAAGAACGGGATGGAATAGCCTTCGGAAATGATGGACTATACCCACTTGTCTTGAGTTAGAGATCGCCAGGCTTCTGGGTACAGTGATAATCTTCCCCCGACTGCCTCCGAAGGTGGACAGTCGGGCAACACCTCAGGGATGCTGGAAGGGCTTATCGGAAAAGGTTTCTTGATTGCCCTGGTTTTGCGGGCCCCCCCTGCCTGTAGGGCGACGTCTGCCATTATTGTTCCCCCCTCTGCCTCTAGAGGGGAACCGACTCTGTGCGTCCGGCAAAGCTCCTTGGGATTGCTTGCGGAACCACATTTTTCCACTTTTCTGGCCTTTGGGGTAAGGCCTAGAAGGAGTAGAAAAACGGACTCCGACGGCAGAAAGAGTTTTGCCATCCGTCTCGCACCTTGTCAAGGTTTCTTTCACTTGAGGACCACAAAGGGACGATCCATCAAACGGGGAATTAGTGAAAGACGTCTTAAAGGGGTCCGCAAAATTGCATAGCCGTATCCAGGCATGCCGGCGTAAGGCCACACCTGTCCCTGCGGCTCTGCTCGCTCCATCAGCCGCATATGAAAGGAGGCGCATGGAGGAGTTAGCTATAGAATTTAGGGTAGCCAGCTGAGCGTTCATCTTGTCCTGAAAACCCGCAGCTGTAGGATCCTTTAACATCTCACTCGCTTCCTTGATCAAGTCTCTTTGAGGACGAGTGAAATGACAGAGGTAGTTCAACGAACGCATTGAAAAGGTCGCTGACGAAAACATCCGCTTCCCGTACCTGTCCATAGACCTAGATTCCTTGTTAGGGGGATGGACAGGCACTGAAGGATCAGCTAGTTCCTTCTTAGTGGCAGCAGCTACCACCATAGCATCCACAGAAACTCCTTTAGTCAAAAATTGTTTGTCTGTTGGTGCTGTAATAAACTTTGAAGGTCTCCTGGGGGTGGGGTCCACAGAGTCAGGAGCCGTCCAAGCCTTTTTTGCTACCACCTGCATAAGTGGGTCAAAGGGGGGGGGGACACCCAGGAGGTGGAAGGGCGAGAGCCGAACGGCTCAAGATACACAGATTCATCCTCCGAAGGGTTAAGGGCTGGCCAATTTCCCCTCTGTTTCAAGATCTCCAGGATGTCTGCAAAGGAGACATCTTCAGAAGGGGAACAGGGGGAACCCTCAGACTCCTCTAAATCCGTGTCAGAGGTGACAGACTCAGGTGAGTCTATGTGCTTCCTCTTGCACTTTCTCTTCCTAGGGGGCTCCCCTGCCAATTCAGGAGAGGCCTCGGAAGAGGATGAGATCCCCACAGGGGATTCTTGAGGAGCTGGCTCTCTGCGGTCTGGGATGAGGGAGTGAGTAGACATAACCTGAGGCACCGAAGAGGGAGGGACGGACGGAGCCGACTGTGGAGTTGAACTGGGTTCCAACACACTCCGCATGACCTCGAAAGCACCCCTGTCAGGCAGAGCCAGAGGTCCCCGCTCCGAAAAGCTGAAAACCTCCCTCAGCACCGACAGTGATGGCTCCGAGGCCGATGTCGGAGCCGAACTCACCAGCGCCGAAGCGCCGAGAAGGAGAGCGGGGTCAGACAAGGGTCCGATGCCACTCACCCCCTCGGAGCAGACGAGGGAAGTCCGGCGCCGAGATTCTTCCAAGGAAGAAATCGGAGCCGACGACGGCGCCGAAGACAATTGTATCGGCTCCGACGCTACCACAGTCTCGGGTCTGAAACGTCCCGGCTCCGAGCTCAAAGGAGTCGGAGGAGGAAGATTTTGAGGAATAGGAGTAAGCATCGACTGATGAGTCGGGCTCTGAAGCATTTGGGCCAGTGCCTCGGACTTAAGGAGTCGACTCACTACCCTCTGAAGGTCATGGTCAGACAGACTCGATGACCTAGAGGAGTGAGATCTATGGCTCCGTTCAGACAGCAAGGGAGATGCTGGAGCCGAATGAACGGAGCCAAGGGATGGTGACCCAGACCTCTTCCTAGATGTCGGTTCCGATAGTCTTATCGGAACCGACTCAGAGATTTCTAATACCTCGGCTCCAGCCGGAGCCGAGGGAACCACAGAAATAAGAGCTCGAGTCTCATCGGCTCCAGCCGGAGCCGATGTAGTAGCAGACTTCGACGCCTTAGGTGTCGACTCAGATGCTGGAGTCGAAGACCTAGAAGCCTTAGAGGGTTTGCCCGAAGAGACAGTCGGGGGACCCTCAGGTTTAAGCAAGCCCTGTAAGATGAGCTTATTTTTCCTTTCCTGCAGGACTCTAGGGCTGAAGCCATGGCATACAGCACAAGAGGCCTGCAGGTGTAAAGGTCCCAGGCAGTACACACAAGAAGTGTGACCGTCTGTCAGAGACATTTTCTGACAGCACGAGTCACACTTCTTGAAGCCTGAGACCTTCGAATCCTTAGACATTTTAAGGAACAAGTGTAATCACACACAAGCACAAACACACCGATTACACTATACACTAAATAAAAGTAACTTAAACTAAATAAATTTAGATAGTTTTAAATTTTATAAAAGTCCCTACAAAAAAACACATACACTCCAAGGGGGGATGGGAGGGCCGGAAGGCCTAAGGGAAGGACATATAAGTTCTTGTGGTAAAAAAAGGTGAAGAACTAGGAGGAAGGAATAAAAATCCTTTAAAGTAAGGGGATACTGTAGAAAAAACTAATTTAAAAGGGATTTAGTAAACTTTTTAAACTGTTTTCTACACTAACCTGAAGCCGGTTGAAGTAACACACCTCGATAGCTGTAGCGGCAAACGAGATCTGAGGTATTACCGCCTAGCATTGTGGGATATAAGGGGAGCCTCGAGCCGGTGGAACCAACTCTCGAGCTTTTAGAGTGGCCGAGTCGGAGCCGAGGTCGGCTCCGAACCCATCCAGCAAGAATGAAGGTGAGATGGACAACTTAACATCAATGTTTCAGTGACCGCACAGACATCAGCATTCTCTAGGATGAAGAGAGCTTTTAGGGAATACAGTTTTTTATAGGTTGATAGAATGATACTAGGCTATAGGCCCATTGGTCCTTATAAGCCTAGATAAGAATTTTGCCCATGTTGCCACAAAGTCAGCACTGGTTTCCCCTGTCCAGCAGGGACACAGGTGGGATTCCCAAGGGTGTATTTTCTGTTTCCCATCCAGTCATCCAGGTTCCTCTTAAAGAGGGCTAGAGAGGTACTATGCTTGGCATGGAGAGGGAGTCTATTCCATAGATGGGGGAAGTCTTTGGGACAGAAATATATCTAGCCAAGCTCTATTAATGTCACAGATCAGGTTGAGGCCTTGTGTGTGGGTTGTGCAAGTGGAGTCTAACTTATGGATATGCAGCAACTCCATCAAGGCTGGGTTTGAGATGGCCTTGTATGCCAGACACAGGTCACCTCTGAGCAGTCTGTACGAGAATGAGTAGAGGGACAGAGCTTTTAGCCTATCAGTATAGGACAGGTGTTTGAGACCCTGGATTTTCCTGGTCAGGAACCTCTGTGGTCTCTCTAGCTGCTGCATGCGCTTGGCAAGGTGCATGCCGAAGGGGGCATTGTACTCAATAATGAGTATGATAAGGGAGGTGTACAGGGATGTTATGACCTTGTTCCTGGATAAAATACCTTTACGTATGAGGTGGGCCATGTAGAAAGCCTTCCATACAATGGAAGCAACAGGGTGGTCAAAAGCCAGGTTGCTATCAACCTGGATGCCCAAGTCCCTCATGACTAATTGTGTGCTTAGTACATTATTAATGTGATATTTAGTGGGGACTCCATTTTCCCCAAAGGGAGTAATGATGCATTTCCTGGCATTCAGTTTGAGCCCATGCTTCTTGCACCAGTCACTTGTTTGGGTAAGGTCCTCTTGGAGGATGTTCACATCACTATGGGAATTTAAGACAGCACCCAGCTTGCAGTCATCTGCAAACTTGGTCAGCCTCAGACCACTGGTTTTGGCTTCCACCTCAGAAAAGTATATCCCAAATAGTAGAGGCCCCAAGACTGATCCTTGCAGTACACCGCTTGTTACTGTTCTACTACTAGAGGTGGCTTCCCCTATTTTGACTGAGTGGGTTCTATCCGTGAGCCAGTTACCTACACATCTGGTAATATATGGGTTGATTCCTACCAGGGAGAGTTTACCTATTATGCCTGAGTGGGGAATAGTGTCAAAGGCTTTGGCTAGATCAAGGTAGGTGGTGTGCACCATTTTCCCCTCGTCCATGGCTTTGCTGACTGTTTCGAAGAAGTCTACCAAGTTTAACAGGTATGATCTCCCTTTGACAAAACCAAACAGTGTGGGGTCAATCGTTTGGAGGTTGCCAATGTCCTTGTTTATAAGGTCTATGACAATGCATTCCATGGCCTTGCAAATCTCGCTAGTTAGGCTGATGGGCCTATAATTGCCTGGGTCAGTGGACACTCCACCTTTGTGTAGAGGGATCAAAGTGGCTGTCCTCCATGCGGCTGGGATGAAGCTGGTGTTCAGTCTTTGGTTGAAAATGGTGCCTAATGGCGCCAACAGCTCATGCCCGAGTTCATGTAGGAATCAGCCAGGGATGTTGTCGGGTCCCATGCAGACTGTATGTTTTGCCTTTTTGAGGGCATTAAACACCTGCTCCCTGGTGATGAGGGGAGGGGGATGTTCTGTTTTACTGATGGGGAGACAGGGGGGTGAAGTTTTCACTGAACCTGTCTGCCAGTAGGTTGGCTATATCTATGGCATTTATGCACATATTATTGACTACCAGTTCAGAGCAGATTTGGGTGTTACCTTTTAGATTGCTGACGTATGTGAAGAAGGCCTTGTGATTATCCTTAGTGGATGCAGTCAATTTGGACTCAAACTTTGCCTTAAAGGATTTCACTAGTGACCTTATTTGCTTGTTCGGACAAAGGAGAGCTTGCTTCCAACTTGGCACTTCCTCCTCCTTTGTCATGGACAGCAATTTTTTCCTTTTATTATACAGTTTGTTTATTGCTGCTGTCCATCAGATAGGTTTGCTCTTCCTTGAGGAAGATGACGTGGTCCTTGCTCTTCCTTGAGGAAGATGACTTGGTCTTGTCAGGTATTGCTGAGTCCATACAGTTATGTAAGTGCTCATATAGCTGTTTTGGTGTAGGCTTGGACATTAGTGGTAGTTCCTACTGAAGGGACAGTGGCTGAGAAGCCGCTTATACCTGCTCTTAGACAATTGTAGTCAGCTTTGGAAAAGTATTTTTTGTTTGACCCTGACAAGGGGGGGGGGGGGTCAGGGGAGATGGTGACTTCGAAGGTGATCACTTTATGGTCAGATCTTACCAAGGAGGATGACACCGTAGGGGTGCTACAGTGACTACTCATGTTGGTTAGTACTAGGTCCTAGATATTTTCACCTCTCGTAGGGATGTCGACCAGCTGATCCAATGCATTGGCATTGACAAAGTCAAGGAATCTCTGGGCATTCATGTTTGGGCTAGAATATGTCTTCCACTCTATGGTTGAGTAATTAAAGTCACCCAGGATCAGGGTAGAGGGTTGAATCTTGAGGGATTCAAGTAAGTCTAGATAGATGGAGTGGACATCTTGAGTCATGGTTGGGGGTCTGCAGCTAGCAATGATTTGAACAGGTGTTTTGTCAACAGTTAACTGTACTTGAAGTGTCTCCTGTGCGTCACACCATCTGACCAGCCTGGAGGTATGTATGTCTTTGATAAATATTGAAACTCCACCACCTTTGGCTTTGTAGCCCTCCATTTGGGGTCTGAAAACATCGTAGGATGAGTAACCTTGTAAGGCTGGGATGCTTTTGTTTAGACTCCTAGCACTGAGCAGTAATACCATTAGATTTTCTTGGTTTTGATTTGCTATGTCAGAAGTACTTTCAGTTTGGCATTGCCTAAAAAAGGCTCTATGGGGAACACAATGTTTTAGCTAATATTCGAAAGCCTAGAAGGGAGAGGTGCAGACCATCCCTGGCAATGCAGCATGGTCTGTTGACCATCTCCTTCCATGCTGACAAATACTGCACTCCCTTAGAATGACACCAGAAACTAAGTCAATTATTCAAGTCAATAATCTTTTGTACATATTGTGGCATCATCCTTATATATCAGTTTCATTTTTCATACCGACAGAGTTGAAATTAAGCTGTGATCAGTGTGCAACCATCTCGAAAAAAACATTTTAGTATCTAGTGTTATACTACTTACACAACAGTAAAATGTTCATTTGATCATTGATGCATTAACCGTAGCTATAGGAGTAGGCTATTGTAGCTTAAATTGACTGGAAGGAAGCAGGATGAGGGTCTAGGAGCACCTGGAGAATGGTCCTGGCAAAGTTTGTATTAGATCTGGAGAAGGCATCTAGTTTGCAGTACTTTGTAAATATATGTACAGAGGACCAAGATGCCACTTCTTGAGTACTTCTAGAATCCAGCTCTTTACAAAAAGCTAGAGATGAAGCCAAGGCCCTATTAGAGTGGGCCTTGACCCTGCCTGGAATTGCCTTGTTGTGGTGAGTATAACAACTGATAACAGTATGAGACAACCATTTGGATGGCTTTGACACAGGTTGTCCTTTCTTCTTACCATCACAAGAATGAATAACTCAAGAGTTCCTGAAAATGTTAGTTCTGTCAACATAAAATCAGAGCTGCCTGGGGACATCAAGATTATAAAGAATCCTTTCTCCCTTGTTTTTAGGTTCTGGAAAGAAGATTTGGAGGGCTTGGCTCAGAGTAAACTCAGATACTACTTTTGGCATAAAATTAAGGATTAGTTCTTAAGGAAACCCTATCTTTCTGAAAAATTAGGTAACCAACAAACCACACAGTGACCAAACGCAATTAAAAATAAAAAAATGCTGTACCAGAAACCACAACAGGACCTTTACTTAAATGTTTGAGCGCTTTCGTTCCACCAAACACAGAACTTCATCTAATGATTTTAAATAGTTGTGACTTCTGGTGCATCATTTTTTATTTTTACTTCTGAAAAATTAGATAAGGTTGACCTAGTAAAATACCTGGCAACTCAGATAATCTTTTTCAGAGTAAAACTGCTTTTCATCTTGAGGACTTCAAGTTAGCCTGATGAGCTGGTTCAAATGGAACAAGACTTAATTTTTTTCCAACACAAAATTAAGTACACAAGGAGGAGCCACCTTTTTCTAGGAGTCCTAGTATGCAACATCCCCATCAAAACATTTTCACATAGGATTGTACTGAAAGGGGGGGGGGGTGTTCCATGGCCAGACATGTTGACACAGCAGACAAATCTACCTTGATGGGAGAGTAAGACATGCCAGAGGATAACAACTCACAAAAATGCTAAAACACATACTATCCTTAGAAGAGTCATAATTCTTTGTCTAGGCATCAACTAAAAAAAAATCTTTTTTCATTTGTTAATATAAGATTTCCAAGTAGCAGGTTTTCTTGCCTCCTTTAATACTTGCTGCATGTCCTCAGTAAATAAGTGTTTTAAAGTTAAGACTATTATCCAGGCAACTGGGTGCAATTGGTTGGAGTCTGGATGTACTAACACTCTTGCCTTTTGTGAGTAGGTCCAGTTTGTGGCGAAGTTTGTTGTAATTGCTCTTGGCTATTTCCAAAATAAGACAGAATCACTGTTGCCTAGGACAGAAGGGAGTCACCAAATGATTTTTAGAGTGTCTTTCTGAAATTTCAGAATGACTCTGGATATGAATGGAAAGGATGAAAAACTATATAGGAGCATTCCTGTCAAAGAGAAAAAAAAAGTAGATTTCCAGGCCTTCTAACATGGAGTACTGGAACAGAAATTTGAGAGCTGACTATTGTGACTGAGGTAAAACATCTTTCAAAGTGTTTCCCTCTGCTGCAGCAATTCCTGGGGAGGGACTTATTCAGATTACATTCATGAGGGTATATCCTGGTTCTGCTTAGCCTGCATGACACAACCGTGGCTAGTTTGCACAGATGGTAAAATCTGGTTCTCCCCCGTTTATGTACCACGTCACTATGATGTGATCCATAATCACTTGCAATTGACCTAGTGACCATACAGTATATCACAGAGAGAGTTGAGAGTATTTATGACTGCCAACATCTGTTTATTAATTTATTTATTTTGCCCTGTATTTTTTGTTCCAAAGACCCTGCCCTTTTAATCCCACAGACACTGCTCCCAACAAAAAGTCTGAGGCATCTTTTTTCTGAAGACTGAGCTGGTGTTGAAAAGGAAAATGTGAGAGATGAATTCAGATGGTACAGGTGTTGTCACCATAATTCCCTTCTCACAAACCTCAAAACTAGAATCTGGAATGTCAGGAGAAGTTGATGGTGGGTCATAATTATTTTAGGTACCATAGAATTTTTCATGTGGAGTTTTGCTAGAGGAGTCATGAGAATTATAGATGTCAGGAAAACAATCCTGTAAGAAGCATTCAAACAAGACTTTCAGGCATTCTCCTGAAACCCCAGTTTGTGCAAGAGCTCCTTTACCCAACAGAGATATCCCTGGCACTTTGAAAAAGACTCTGCAAAGATAAGCAAGTTATCCAATAAGGAAAATATGAATACATTATAGTCTGCAGTAGGCTACAACTAGAGATAGATACTTTGTAAACATCCTGGGAGCAGTAGGTAATGCAGAGGGTAATTCAGAGAAATTAATGTGTGACCCAGACACAGTAAACCTTAAGAAATGTCTGTAATCTTGTGTTACAGGAATGTTTTGATAATCTTTTAAATCTAGGGTCACCAAAAATTTTTAATGAGGAATAACAGGGCATGACAAGAACTCTGGAGCTGTCACAAACCGGTTTAAAAAGGAAAGATCCAGGTCTAGTCTCCATGGATCTTTTTCTTTGGCAACAAAGACACTAGTCTTTGCCTATCTGAGAAGAAGGGACAGCTTCTATCACTCCCTGAGATAGCAGATGCTGAACGACACGAGGAAAAAGGGAAAACTTTAATCTGCTGGATATGGAGGAACCCTTAAAAAGGGGGGAAAGAGTCACACTATCCATGTTTGTGGTGAATCACTCTCAGTATCCATTCATCTGAGATTATCTGCTGCCAAAGAAAGAAAGAGGTTGAGATTTATGGGAAGAATTTAATGCTTGCCCCATTGGGAAATGTGAGAGGAGAATACTGATAATCAGTCTGCCTTGTTAGTGTCTCCCTTATGTTGGGGGATACTTCTTTTTTGAAGCTTCCCTGCCACTTCTTTAAAAAAAATCTGCTTACCAGCAACTTCCTGCTTCTGCTTAATTTACATTTTTGTAAAAAGTTGCAGAGGTAGCATTAAAACTCTTAACACACTTGCAGAATGAAGTCGGAAAAATCTGTAGAACTCCATGTACCAGCTTCCCTCTCTGATTGTACTTTTTAGGACCTCTGCTGTACATGGTCCATAAACTACTTCTCTCTCAAGGGGAGAATTCAAAACGTCAGTTTTAACACCCTCCAGAAGATTAACTATGCAACAAAGCAAACCTACTAACAAGTTTCATAGCAGCAGCTCTGGAAGTGTGATCAGCTGAATCATAAGCACATTTTAAACACTGTACACAGAAGCAATACAATTACATAAATATGTTTTTCTCCCCAGATGACAGGAAAAGACAACATAATGTTCTTCATATTCTCAAAATAAGCAAGAATAAACTTTAACATGTGACACTGACATTCGTACAGGGGCAATAAAAATCTGCTAGGCAAAGCTTTTTATATTTTGTTTCTTTCTCCATCTTGACACTCACTTTTATACTTAGTCTATGTATCTTACCACTCAACTCTGTTGTTTTACCTACTACTATCAACCTGACTACGTCAAATGTGTACACAATCTGTCTAAAACTGTAAAAGATGCAACTCTCACCTTTGTATCTTATTCTGTAATTCTTACTTATGCATTTGCTCATTCTAACTGTAAAAAATTGTAAGAGATATTTTTTTATTCTATGTACCTAATTTTAATTTTCATGCTTATGTACTGTCTATGTAAATATGATTGCTGCTGTTATATTCCTTATAATTGCTTGTAATTGATTTGTGGAGCTTTTCTCCCTGGGCCTCTGCTGAAAATGGACATATATCCAGTCGGATTCTCCCAGTCAACAAATATAAAATAAATAAAAGAAAAGTTAAGTGTTGCAGAAAAATATATTTTTTCTCAAATCTTCCAAAGGCTTTACATCCTTGTCAGAAGGTGAGAGATTGGCATTAAACAGATGTTTAGCAGCAGCCAGATACACCAACAATTTCACTGCTGTCTGATCTGGGGTTAGAAAATATAAATGTACAAGACTGAGGAACTTTATAAAATCTGCTTTCTTCTAGGCAGCAGGATGGCTGTTAGACAACTTGCTGGCTGTAACAAATACATCACTCAATGCTACAAGAAGAGGACTGAAGAAGGCTCGGGAAATTCGACTTGCAATACATCATAATGCATTTCTTTAAAAGACAGTTGACTATCATTATGTTCCCCCTGAAACTAAAGATTTATTCTAGACATTGTTTCAGGAAAAACAATTCCAAGGGACTGTCAAAAGCAACACTCTCCATAGATTCAGAAAGCTTAGGAGAAAAAACAAAAGTTGCTCCTTTACAATTATTTTGTTGTTCAAACTGATGATCCTCTTCAGACAGTGAAGAATCCATTTTTCTTTTATCAGAAACACCAAAACTGGAAGAGTCACGAGCCTGAATGATATCCTGAGCTAAGCCCAACAGATCACTCCTGTCCAAAAGTAACTATGACAGGTGAAGATACACACCTGACTTTTTGCTTCTTTTTGAGGAATTTCTCTAGTAGTAGTTTTGGACAAGCTCAATCCCCCCAGAGATAGATAATCCAATCAGGCTAACCAGATAAATCTTCTTTGTTCTTTCTCCCGAGACTGACAAGAATGGTTCTCCCTTGCCCACAAAGAGCACTCTTACAGCTGCAAAGGACATGTCTAACATCCAGTCCATGATGGCTATAGGGACGGTTTACCTTTATAACAGCGAAACACATTGGTGCGATTGCTCATATGAGCGAATCGTAACCATGAAACTTAAAACAGCGACAGTTGTAAATGTTTGAACATCAGCAACTTGAACAGCCGATTCGCTGATTTTTGAACAGTAATGTCGACAAAAAAATTAGATAAAATGTAATGCAGGGGGCAAGCCCCCCTGCACCCCCCCTACTTTATTATTCTAACTCCAAGATCGCACTACAGCGGAGAAAGAAACCATTTCCAAATCCCCACTATAGTGCAATCTGCCCCAGAATGTCGAATGTGCAATGAACGAATCTCACTGTGTATTCGCTCATTGCACATTCAAACCTTTTTCCATTCGGCTTTTGCAAACTTTGCAAACTGTCTTTCGGAAAATTGCTGTTCGCCCTTGTGCAATATGCACATATAAAGGTAAACCTACAGGGACTACACCACAGGAAGTCAAGG
Source organism: Protopterus annectens (assembly GCF_019279795.1). Taxonomy (NCBI): domain Eukaryota; kingdom Metazoa; phylum Chordata; order Ceratodontiformes; family Protopteridae; genus Protopterus; species Protopterus annectens. Next base: position 1,226,851,889 of record NC_056744.1, read on the forward strand.
AAGATGATGAATGGTTTAAAGAATCAGAAATGGACAAATCAGAACCACCAATTTGTGGCTAAAGCAACTAAGAAGTCTGCTTAGAAATATTTTTCTTTTTGTGGCTGGAAGAAAGAGCCATGGAATAGGTAAGATGTTGATGATGAAACCAAAAGACACCCTTGAATCTCAGGGAAGACTAGCAGCAGTAGTTGGTGAAATAGTAAGTGTTACAATTTTTCCCACCAAAGAAACACAGCCAAAAACACTTTAAACACATACACAAGCCCCCAAAATTAATACAGTAAAATTTAACTTTATTCCTCAAAAGTGAAACTAACGCTCCTGTTAAAAAGTTAGTAAAAGTAACATTATAGGCTATAAAAAACTTTTAAGTGTATAAATAATAATTTCACAATAGAAGTTAACTTTTGGTCATAAAATTAAAATGAGGAAAATTTTATCCCTGAATGGTACTTATCTGCTCATTAATGGAAAAGCTTTAGCCGACTGATCCTCAAAAACCACAAGAGGAGTACTCATCAGTTGCAGAAAAGCTCTGAAGGGTTTTGCATCCAATCCACTCCTTTTCTTCAGCTCTGCTCGAGCTAGTTAATGGTTAACTTCCTCCAATGACCAAGATATAAGCTGCTTCTTCCAAAAAAGCACCCTTGATTTGCTAAAGAAGCTGCCTCATTACCAACATGCTCTGCTAAATTCCACCATTTTTCATTTATTACCCCTTAAAATCTGTGACCTGGCAAAGCTCCTGAGAAAAGTTGTCCTCTCCCAAAAGGATACCACAACCACTTCCCCTAGGTTTTGCTATAGTGCAGTGTTGTTGTTATCAGTACCTAGGAGATTACAACCTGAAATTTTGTACCATGCCATCTTAGAAGCACATGCTGCACTATGTAAAAACACCAGGAAATGTTTTGCAGTCTGCTAAGTCTTTAACATTGTACAGTAGCACTCCTTTTGCAAAAGCGCAGCACTCCTTTTGCAAAAGCTGCTCCTTAGACTTTATCTCCTCTATTTCTGTTTCCTACTTTCTAAATCTGCTCACCAAGTTACAAGTTTCTACCTGTGTGATGAAGTTCTGCTAGCTGCTAGAATATTTTTAAGCTCCCTTTCAGACTTATTTTTTTTTCTGTTTGGTAACTGGGTCTGAAGACCCTCTTTAGCTACAACCCAGGTAAAGGGAACAATACAGCTTTGTAAGATGAGCATATAACTACCTGAGACATATATCGACAAATATGCAATTTAAACAGGGTATAATACAATTTCTTCGTAGAAATGAAACTTTGAAAATGATTACAGTAGAGTGATAAACAAGAGCAGCTGAAACATAAAATATATGTAATTTTGCATTGACAAAAGTCATCAAGTAGGAGTTGAGAAACTGGTTAACAGCAGAAGTTTGGTCATGTTGCTGAATAGTATTGTTAATCATTATCCCTAAAGCATTTGCCCTGTTTGCAACTTCATTACGGAGATGATGTTCACAATACTGCCTCTTTGAACTCTTGAAGAGTTTTATACTCTTTTAGAAGATTTTAGACTGAGGCTAGTCTCTCTCATTAAACTTAAGACACATTCTGTTCAAACATCATTAAACTTCCAACTGCTTAAAAACCTCCACCTTGCCCTGATTTCCATCTTCCAAAGTAAAGATACCCAGTTCACATAGCCTGTCACTAAGTTAACTTATCCTGCCCTCAAATAATGTTCCTTCTACAAATCTTGCATCCTTCCTGAACCTCAGTCACCAGAAGTCCCAATGTGCACCTTAAATGATCTGTTCAAAGGAATGATCAACCTTTCAACTTCTGGAGAAGCTAGCATCTTGTTCATAAACTTCTATAGCCAGGAAGTCCATTAAGGAGCTCAGATTTCACCCACCACAGGTGGGATTACTAACAACATCCTTCACTAAGCAGATTTTACCACATACCCAACATGAAAACTTGCAGTTACCCATCCAATCAAATACCTCACTTCTGCACTGGCACAGCACCAAAGAAAGGGAATAAGACATGTCTAAAAAGCTGCAACAGCTTATCTCACTCAAGCTCATAGATGTGGTCATGTTTACACATTAAAAAATACACATTGTGAGGCTGGACTCATCTAAAAGTTAGTTGCTAAGGTTAAATAATAAACATAATAGCAGAAAAACTAGAGAGAACACAAACAGAACAATGCAGCTCCAAATGTACTGTTTTTTAAACAAAACAGTAATGAATATACTGTACTGAAAACACGACGCAACAAATATTACTACCTCAGTGCTTAAACAATATGTAGATATTTTCAAAAATACAAAGTTAATTAGCAAAAACAAAAGACTCTTACCTCTGCAGTCTCATGTCCTTCCAAAGTCATGCATATATCTAAATCACTGTCATGGAATCCAAAGCCATTTTTTGATGACCCAAAAAGGCAGAGTCTTGCCTTTTCTGCATAAAGAAATTGTAATTTTAATAAAAAAAATCTGAATAAGCATAACATTAAACACTTTGAAAGCATATTAAGTCATAAGACACTATCATTAAGAATACTTTCTTCAAATTTAATATTTAAAAATTAGATATAAACAAGCTAGATAGATGCCATATACTTATGCAATACCAACAACAACAACACACACACACTATATTACAGTAAGAATGCTACTCATAAGTGAATCACACAAAAAACTACTCTTAGTGGTGAGGCTTAGCAGAACATGCTAGTTTTTAGAACAGAGAAATTACATGAGGAATTCACAGTAATGTTTGAAGACAATCTCTTCCAGAACATCTCAATAACAGAACTACTGAAAGCCACATGCCACTTGTCCACCGGTGTCAGCACATTCCACAAAAGGTTGTTTAATGCATGCCCTACATTTCCCCAGCCCTCTCTTATTCTCTCAGCGATACTTCTCTGGTGCCATCTCCAAGATGTATTGGTCAAAAATGACTCCTAGCTGGATCAAGGTTTCTCTTCAAAGAAGTAGAATATGAGAAAGGTGAGTGGAAAAGTATTTGATCTTCAAGAGACACCTATGAAAATCAAGCACTACTGTCAGTTACACATGAACTTCTCCATCTCACTTCTGGAAGTCTTTTGCAGTCCAAAAATACTGCCTATACATGAGGAAAAAGTAGAACAATGAAACACCTGCTCCTCCTTGCTTTCAACAAGTCTCTATGTTTTACTGACGACAAGGAAAAGGCTCAAGGAAGAAACGGATCAGTGGAAGAAGGGGATGAGAAGGCATATTGACAGAAACCATTTACATTTTTCAAGCATGATACAGTATTTGTACATATGACAATGTCAAGAGAGGCAAACCTGTATTAGCTTGGCACACCCCCCCGACCAAGAAAATGAAGGTAACAGAGTATCTCACATTCATGACACTGGCGATGCTGCCAAAGTCTACCCAAAGGTGTATCTGATTGGAAACGATGGTAGCCTACATGTTAACAATTATTTAGTACAGTCTCAAGCTAATATAGTCTTGCTGCACAGAAACATAAACTGTTACCTCTTGTTTATGTAACAAAGGTCTATTATGTCTTTTTCTTAAACACCTTTATTAAATTATCACTTGCGACACCGACAAAAAAAAAACACTAACAGAAAAGAAAACAAACCATCTTAACAATTTTCCATTTATATATACAGCACATACATTTTCTTTGCTATTATCATCAGTCAAACATTACAAAAATTGCTGAATTCCTGTCTTCCCTAACTCCTCACTCTTGCTCCTTCTCATGGATATTATTATGCATGAATTGTTCTCATAATTTCCATTTACCTCTATGTCATTTTTTCCTTCTCTTTTCTAAAGATCTCTCTTCCAGTTCTTTTATATGTTTTATAACATTCACGGTCTCAAATACTGTAGGTATAGACTATGATTTCCATTTTCTAGTAATTGTTTTTTTGGCAGGCAACAGAATAAAACTTAAGATCTTACTATGTCTAGGCAATTCAGATCCTGTATCCCAGCTCAAAAGAATAATTTCCATACTAACAGCCATTTGCACAACCAATACTTCTGACAGAGCACACAATAGGAAAATCTGCCAAGTCATTACACTCCTAAAACATATGTTCCCAGTTAACTTTTTCTTCTTCAACATTTGCTATCCACCTAAGGAAAATTTCCTTGAAGTCTACATAGGGTATAAAAATACCTACTCAAACAGTTCCAAGCAAAGATTGAAAACCTTCTGGACTTGGCTGTATATTTCGGATCCATATATGTCTTCCGAATGTTTTCTTGTAAACTGCATTTCACATATCTCTTCTCAATCTTTTTGACTCTCCTCTGACTGACTCTTATAGTTATAATTTCATATGCTCTGCTAATTATCCCTTTTTTAAAACGTGCTTCTGTTTTAGATTCAACTAAAAACTTTACCAGAGCAGATCTTTCACTTAAAATCTTCCCATCCTTTTCTCTTTGCCTGTACTCTGAGATCAAGCTTTGGTATGGAAGGCAGTTCTAACCTGCAATCCAAATGTTTTCTTGGCCTCATCCCACTCAATTACTCTTCCTGTTTGAGCTAACCTCCCAATACCTTGGTTCTTTTGCCAGGTTTTTTCCAGTAAATTCCAGCCACCTTTTGCCTATTTTCTGTACCGCTATTTGCAGTCATCCCTAACTGGCAAAATCTCCTGTATCCATTCTTGTACTGATAAACAAGTTCCACAACAAACCGATAAATCCAAAAAGCAGAAAAGACAAACGGACAGCTAAAAGTCCACTTTTTTATTGATGTAGTGAATCCACATTAAATGCTTTCATCTTGTTAAAAAGACTTCATCAGAATGTGCAAGCATAGCAACTGATGCAGTATAAATAGGCTAAGCTAACCACCTGACTGACTAATTACACATTTAAAACTAAGTTTCTGCCATGATAAATATGAACATCTTTATGAAACTTCCCTTTACAACAATCTACAAATAAATCTGATAAAAAGTTAGTATGTGCACTGATTTAGCAGCAGATAAATTAAGACAAACCATTATAAAACATTACAGATGAAAAAAACATATATAAACCAAACAACATGCACAATACTACCTCAATGAAAATTTATCTGCAGCTTAGGTTAGCCTATTTATTCTGCATAAATTGCTATGCTTGCACATTCTGATGAAGTCTTTTTAACAAGATGAAAGTGCTTAATGTGGATTTACTACATTAATAAAAAGTGGACTTTTAGCTGTCCTTCTGTCTTTTCTGCTTTTTGTACTTATTCTTGTACTGACTTAGTTCTTAGAATACTTTCTGCTACTTTATGAATATAATATTATGTATGGTTATTTTCCTTATGGATCTGCATCCAATATCCCTCTCCCTCTATTTCTTGAGTTTCCCCCTTGTTTCATCATTATCCATTTCCATTTTGATTTCTAACCTTCTGCTGTGTTCTGTATACGAGCCTTAACTTACATTATAACCTTTAAGTCAGGTAAACCTAAACCACCTAGTACCACGTAGTTCTACTGGAAGGATAAACTTATCCTACTGGAAGGATAAACTTATCCTACATAAGTCATGCCCTATTTCCCTCCAGATAAATTCCTTCAGTTTTTTATTTACTGTCCACAACTTCTCCTCGGGTTGATAAAAGTACACCTGACCCTTATACAAAACTAAAGGAACTAAAAACATTTTCAGTGCTTTAACACAGAAAATACTGTTGGGTGTATAAATGAAGCGTTTGGCCAAAGATAAAAACAAACACTACACAGCAAAAAGACCAATGCTCCAACCATAGGCAAAGAAGTCTCAGACCATCCGAATGGAATAAAAACAGCTTTAATCTTCTTCCACAATTCTCATATAAAACACTGTTAGTGCTTTCATGGTTGTATCACACCACTTCATCAGACTATTAAAAAATGTTGCTGTGGTACTCAGACAAATATGTATAACAATTATCTTCAATTAACCAATTAAGAGTAAAAAAATTATTAAATTTAAAAACTCATATAATTTGTATAATGTCTATACATTATAAGTATCCCTCCCTAAATTCATCTATTATACGTTAATTTAAGTATCATAATGAAAGCTAAAAATAATCAAGGTAAATGCATAATAAAGAGCATATTATACAAACATCTCATCATAAAAATATACTATATAATTAGATGTGTTCATTTTAATATTTCATTTAAAGAGAGGCCTATTCTTCAAAATGGGCTTCATAGGTATCCTTTCATTTAGACCGCTACCTCTATCAGCCCTCAACCTAATCATCCATCTAGTTTCAGAGGTCTCTGTATTATTTCTCAAATCACCACCCCTTTCATTTGGTGAGACCTGTTCCACTACTTGAAAGAGTGTAGCTGTCCACTCTGGAGTACTTGCTTAGCTAAAGCATTAGTGGGTGTACCTTTTCTGATGTGCAATAAGTGCTCATGAATGTGGAATCTTAGTTCCCTATTCGTCTTTCCCACATAAAACGAAGAGCATGACTCACAGACTGCTAAATATATAACATTTACGCTATTACAATTTGCTTCTACTTTAAAAGTGAATGTTTGATGTAAATTTGGATGGACAAAACTACTGCTCTGATCAATAAACTGGCATTGATTACATTTTCTACATGGTACCGTGCCTAATAAGGTATCTTTCTGTCCCTTTAAACCTCATGAATAGCAAAGACTTCTTTTTAAAGATTTTTTTATTTTTGAACATAAAACTCAGTGTCTCTCCTGTCAATTTTTTTAATTTCTGAGTCTTGTGTTAAAATAGGCCAGTATTTCCTCACTGTATCTGTGACTAAATTGCTATTATAAGCATAATAAGCAGGCATCCTCACTATTTGGTTGGGTGTCTTTTTATTCCTAATTGGAATGTTCTGCTTAGATGAAAAGTATGGTTTTCCTACATCACTTCTATGTATAATGCTGTCTCTAATTATGATGTCTGATTTACTATCTTTATAACCCCCATCACTCAACCTTTTCTTCAAATTTCCTATTTCCTCATTAAATCTCTTATCTTTAGCTACCAATCTCGAGGTTCTAAAGACTTGTCCCTTTACTATGTTATCAAATATGTACCTTGGGTGCATACTAGTTCTATAAAGGAGTGTATTACTATGGCAGTCCTTGCAGAAAATATTCATAGAAAATTCTCCTTTTTCATTCTTCAATATATTAACATCTAAAAAATATAACTGTTGTTCAGAATATTGTATTTCAAACTTCAAAAATTGTGTACTGTCATTCAACTCTATATGGCATGACCTCAGTTGTTCATGGTTTCCCCTCCATAGAAGGAAGAGATAATCCACAAATTGTCTGTAAAAGACAATTTGGCTCCACTTTCCGGAGACAATGCGTTCTTTCTCCCAGGTAGCCAGAACTAGATTCGCGTAACTGTTTGCGCTTGGGATAGCCATTGCCACCCCCTCTTTCTGTAAGTATGTTCGATGATTGAATAACATGACATGTCTCAAGATTAAATCCATCAACATGCAGATAAGATCTATATTGGCATGATCGCATGTACCATCAATTATCAGATAATCTCTTAACATGTCTATCCCAACAGAGTTCAGGATCGATGTGAACAAAGAACATACAGCCATAGTTACTAGTATCAGGTTAGTCCTATCCTCTTCTGCGTGTTCCAGAAATTCATATAAATCCTGGAGGAATTGTTTAGTATCTTTCAGGACATACAGGTTATTATCTACTATGGGTCTCAACATATTTTCTACATAAACAGATAAGGGTTCATCTACCCAGTTCCTTCCTGACACTATTGGTCTTAGTGGGGGCCTGCATGGGTGCTTATGAATTTTGGGTATTCCTTGTATTACCGGTCCAGTGGTATGGCTACAGAGAAATATTCATACAAGTTCTTATCTATCATTCCTTCCAGTAAGCTGTCATATAAAATCATCTCTACATCTTTTATAATAGTGTCAAGTTTACCATTGTCTATAGGTAGGTATACCTTGTCATCTTGCAACATATTATACATGCTTTCATTATAGAACTGTGTGTCCATTACCACTACTGGGCCACCTTTGTCGGCTGGCTTTATAGTGATTGTAGGATCAGATGGCTTTATAGTGATTGTAGGATCAGATTATAAGTTTTTTAGTGCCTCACTTTCCTCTCTAGACATGCTACATCTCCTTACATTAGTCTTTTTTTCTACTTGCATTCTTTCGAAGACTTCATTCTCGCAAAATCTAGTAAACATATCTATTGCAGGATGTTTTATTGGCATAAAAGTGCTAGGTTTTTAAAAATTCATTGTATTTACATTATCTATGTCTTTAAACATCATTTTCAACTGTAAATTCCTGCTAAATATTTCAAACTTAATAATTGTCTCTGTTACCTCCAAAGGTTGTGAGGGGATAAATGATAGTCCTTTATTAAGTAAGGAAATCTCTGCTGCCTTTAATCGTTTTGAAGAAATATTCCATACTAACTTTCCTTTCTGTGGGACCAAACACATTTCGCACTTGCTGGTGATTCCTGTGAATACTTCCGCTTCATTCTGGTATTAAACCATCCCCTCCACTCAATAGATGGTTCCAGTCATATGGGGAGGGTTGAAAAAAATGATCCATCTCCCTGCTCTTGCCACTCTCTAGGGCTTTGAGTTGTTTCTGCCAATATAGATGGTTGTGCCGATTTGTGCGATAAGTGGTTCTGTTCTTTTGGAGATAACCCCGATGTTCCTGGCTGGTGTTGTATTGCAACTTCCTGGACTGGAGGTGCATTCGCTTTACATTTGGTGCCAAGCCGTTTGCCCTCATCACTTGGTCTATTATCCCCTCGGTTTGATGACATCACCTGTTCTCCTGTTATAGTGCTTTTTAAGGTCATCTCCAATTGTTCTTTGGAGTGAAAGCGTGATTTGGGCCATACATAAACATGGCCTTCCTTAAAGTCTCCAATGTCCCATTCTAATGTATGAAATTTCTATCTCAACATTTTATTTTCGTAAACTGAATCCACTAATAATCAGATCCTCTCTCCTACAAAAGGATGCCGGATAGCGATCATAAATTTGTTGCTCATACTTCATGATATCTTTACTGACATTCTGTTCATCTTTCTCTCCAAATTCTATGAGCAGTCATATATAATTGAAGCTAACCTCCAGATTAAGTTGTTGCCATCTGGAGAGTAGCTCAGGTTGCCTTTCCCCTTGAGTCAGGATTTTAAATATTCGTAAGCCTCTAGGTATCACCTTGTGCTTTAAGCAAACCTCTTGGTGGTACCATTGTGTTTGCAGTCTTTTTAATTTGTACAACGCATCTTACAGTACATGGATGCCCCTGAGGAATTGGGTATAGTCAATGTCCTGCTGTTCACATGCTTTATTCTTGTCTGCAAACACAGGACTCAATAGGGGATTGCCTTCACTGCTAGTGTTGAGTTGTCTCTAATAATCTGCTGCTCACAATTATTTCCTGGTAGATGGCTCAATTCACCAGGTTCAAAGTTCTCAGTCTGTTGATTCAAATGATTATTCTCTGCCATAGTTACACCCAGCTCAGTACAAAAGTCCAAAAATATTATCAACACACAAAATACTGATGGGTGTATAAATGAAGCGTTTGGCCAAACATAAAAACAAACACTATACAGCTAAAAGACCAATGCTCCAACCATAGGCAAAGAAGTCTCAGACTATCCGAATGGAATAAAAACAGCTTTAATCTTCTTCCACAATTCTCAGATAAAACACGGTTAGCGCTTTCATGGTTGTATCACACCACTTCATCAGACCATTAAAGAATGTTGCTGTGGTACTCAGATAAACATATATTACATTTATCTTCAATTAACCAATTAAGAGTAAAGAAACAATTCAATTTAAAAACTCATATAATTTGTATAATGCCTATACATTATAAGTATCCCTCTCTAAATGCATCTATTATACAACATAAGACTCAGAAATTAAAAAAAATTGATAGGAGAGAGACAGAGTTTTATGTTCAAAAATAAAAAATCTTTAAAAAGAATGCTCTGCTATTCACAAGGCTTAAAGGAACAGAAAGGTACCTGAACAGGCACAGTACCATGTAGAAAATGTAATCAATGCCAGTTATTGATCAGAGCAGTAGCTTTGCCCATCCAGATTAACATCAAACATTCACTTTTAAAGTAGAGGCAAATTGTAATAGCATAAATGTTATACATTTAGCAGTCTGTGAGTCATGCTCTTCATTTTATGCGGGAAAGACGAATATGGAACAAAGATTCCGTATTCATGAGCACTTATTGCACATCAGAAAAGGTACACCCACTAATGCTTTAGCTAGGCATGTACTCCAGAATGGACAGCTACACTCTTTCATGTTTCAAGTAGTGGAACAGGTCTCACCAAATGAAATGGGCGGTGACTTGAGAAATAATACAGAGACCTCTGAAACTAGATGGATAATTAGGTTGAGGGCTGATAGAGGTCTAAATGAAAGGATACATATGAAGCCCATTTTGAAGAATAGGCCTCTCTTTAAATGAAATATTAAAATGAACACATCTAATTATACAGTACATTTTTATGATGAGATGTTTGTATATATACTCTATTATGCATTTACCTTGATTATTTTAAGCTTTCATTATGATACTTTAATGTATAATAGATGAATTTAGAGAGGGATACTTATAATGTATAGGCATTATACAAATTATATGAGTTTTTAAATTGAATAATTTTTTACTCTTAATTGGTTAATTGAAGATAATTGTTATACATATTTATCAGAGTACCACAGCAACGTTTTTTAATGGTCTGATGAAGTGGTGTGATACAACCATGAAGGCGATAACCATGTTTTATCTGAGAATTGTAGAAGAAGAGTAAACTGTTTTTATTCCATTCGGATGGACTGAGATGACTTTCCCTATGGTCGGAGCTTGCTGTGTAGGATTCATCCAGTAAGCACTTTTGTCTCTATAGTGAGACTTCTTCAGTCTCTTCCAACTCTCTGTTGCCTAAGTTGTTGCGCTAAACATTTTTGTGCTGTGCAGTTATTAAAAACAGTTGCTTAACAGCAATCTTTCTAAACTCATGCATATTATCAAAAAACTCCATTAGTTTCTCTTTAGCACTCTGTATCTACTTGTGAGATTCTCCTTATTCTGCAACATTTTAACCTTTGCCAGCCCCTCTAGGAAAATTCCGATTACTTCTTAACCACATCTCTGTTTTTTTTTTTTTTGTTTGTTTTTTACTTCTGCTCAGTTCTTACACTCTGTTTCATTTTACCAGACTCACTAGCTATAACTTCTAAAGAAATGTTTTTCTTCCCTAATAACTCACCAATACTTTCCACTACCCATTCCTTAAATTATTTTTTTTTAACAGGTAGGTGGGAAATTGCCAGTGGCTAATTTTTACTTCATTACCCTGCATTATTATTTTAATTTTTATTGGTGCAGCACCTGAAATAGTTACTGGATGTCTACTGCATCTTTTAAAGAAATCCACATTTTTCTGTGAAATATAAAAATTGTAAATTCTCTTAGAGTTCCTACTACTGAATTCATATGTTTCATACCAAATATTTTCATAAATGTCTTCAGAAATCTACCCTCTTTTGTTATATTTTCCCTTCTAGGTCCCCCAGATACATCTTCACTGATGCAAGTCAAATTCCAGGTATCTATATCATAACCTCCGCCGATTAAAAGAGCGAACACTCTTTAATTGACCCCTTAAAATAGAAAGCACTAAATCCCGAACACATGGAACAGAGATTTTTTCCACAGGGAAAAAAATAACTGGGATGTTTTCAGGACATCGCCATTTCCTCCACTATGGTGCAATTTCATATTTGGTATATTTAAGTAGGGGGGGTGCAGGGGGAACCGCCCCACTTTACTTTGTGTTTGGAATTTTTTTTTTTTTTTTTTTTTTTGTGGAGCAGTGATTTTTTTTTCCCCTGGGAAAAAAAATCGTTGTTCCCTTTGTTAGGGATTTAGTGCTTTTGATTTAAGGGGTCGATTAAAGAGCGTTCACTCTTTTAATCTTTTGAAGTTATAATATAGACCCAAATTCTAGTCCCCACCTAAGTAATTTTCCCTGATGAAAGCTGATCATTTTTTCCCAAAATTTCTTAAGCTCCATAACAGTAGTTTTAGGTGGAATATAAATAGCTGCCAGCATAATCCTCCTCCCTTGCCACTAGCCCCACAATGCTTTTCCTCTTCTACTACTATTTCAGCTGCTCCAGAAATTAGCAGTATAGTTGTCTCCTTGTTCCTTTGTCCCTGCTATTCTGCTGAATATCCAGCCTGAAATCCTTTCTTCATCAAATTTACATACTTACTTCTTTCCAAATGTGTCTTCTGCAGCATTGTTATTTGCACTGTGTGTTTCTTAATATAATGCAGTCCGTCTACCTTTGTCTTTACCTGTAAGGCCATTTATATTCAAAAATAATATGTAGAGTGTAGCCATTATGATAAGAAGGTGTTGTTCTCGCCTATTATACAGAACTTGCTGTTTAGCATGGCTAACGGTAATTTTAAGTTAGGTAATGAGTGTGTGTGTGTGTGTGTGTGTATGTGTGTTTGTGTGTGTGTGTGTGTGTGTGCAGCTGTTGATTTGGGACACTTGTTTCTATCAGGAGGGTTAAACTTCAGTTTTGAACATGTTCATAGTTTTGTGTGTTCTAAGTTAATAGGTTATGGGGTGTTCTGAAAACATACAAAAAGTCTTGAAAATGTGACATAGGTTCAAATACAGATAAGAAACAACTGTATAAAAAGTCAAACTGCCAAATATTAATATATGCACGTAACACAAAAGTTGGAAGTACACATTCAAAAAAGCTGTTATAGCCTATGCTCCCACTTACACTGATTGTCTGCTCTTTTTTCATCGCCATTACCCTCCCAGATCCGAAAAATAGGTAGCATGCTTTCAGAAAAAAATAACGTTTAACCTTATGAAAAAAGTGCATTGTCTGTCTTTAAAACTAAAGTATACACTGTTCTATTAAATGCACTGAAGTATTAAGGCTGCTAGGGATGCTCCTAACTTTTATTCACTTTAAATTTAACATTTCCCTCAGCAAACAATGCACAGAACTGTCAGTATTAATTGCTTGCACCTGCAGATGTCAAGTCTCCATGGAAATATAAGAAAATAATGTACACGTGCAGACTTCTTAACTCCTACTGAACATTTCTAAAGGCAAAAAAATAGCTAAAATCATTGTGTACACAAGAAACTTATTGCTTCTCATGGTATTCATCACTCTAATTTTTCAAGCCTACTTCCTACAGAAAACAGTTTTTAAATTACGCTAAAGGCATTAATCCAGACATTTACCTATGCAAAAGAAAACATTGTAACTCTATATACAATATAATCAGTGTACTTTTATAATCCATTTTCCACCCTAACAGCCCATAATTACAACATATTAACTTAAACTTGCTTTTGTCTATCATTTCCCCCTCATTTTATATTCTAATGCGTATACTTCTTAAAACTGAAAAAAATGTGTTTACTTTAATATCATCACATACAACAATCACTGTGAAAAGACTCAACCTCACCTCCACATTTAAAATACCCAGACTGCTTAATTCTCATATCTGCCTTACTGTGCAACATACAGTTTATACAAACAGTATTAAGAACAAAAATTGCTTTACATATGGTTCTTTTTTTTGTTTCAATGTCCTAAACATTAATGACAGAGTGGGGTATATGCTTGGATTCCACCCACAAGTTTAACAAAATCAAAAGTTGAGTCTTTTTCAGCCACTTTTTCTTGCAAAACTATATTTCACAAACGTGATTGATGCTTCTATAATCTCACATTTACTCACTAATTTCAGTGTTGCTGGTCTTCTTCCTATTCATCTCCATCTCCCAATACCACACTCTGGGTCACGTCCAAGGTATCCCAATTCTTTTAGTCAACTTGTGCTTTTTCTGTCTCTCAAGCATTTTCCTTTCAAACACTGGAATACATTTCCTAGCCAAAACCACTCTATGAGTTTGATTATCAGAAAAATGAAAAGCGGCATTCCCTTCTGTTTGATGGCTCATCTTTTGTTGGACAAACTTTTGTATTTCCTACTTTGACTGCTCTGCATCAAAAATGTCTTTGATCTGCCAGGAAAAATATTCTAAAGAATCTCACACTTAGCTTTCAACAAAAATATTCTAAAGAATCTCACACTTAGCTTTCAACATTCCCTAATTGTTGGGATAAAACTATTTCTATTCTGCCCTGGGTACAGTGAATAATCATTTCAAACACTCTACTGTTACCAATTTCCAATAATTTGCCCTTCTGCCGCAGCTTTGTTGGGATCAACTCTTTCTGCTATGACTGCACCTTCATCAATACAAGTCTTGGCTGTTTTCTCGTGTACAGGTTTGGAGCTGACACTCAATGGGCTCTTTCAATTAACAAATCTTGCTGTGGAAAACCAATCCATTTGCTTATCTGTGCTTTCATAAAATGAATGCAGTCTGTTCCATCCAGTTTCACTGGTACACCAGAAAATCTCATGTTTCCCCTGCATGATGTGTCCCTTAACTACTATTTTTTGAAACAGTTCTTTTTAAGCAGTCTCATACTCACCAAGCCTTTTCATTTTGACCTCTGATTTTTGCAGTTTTAGCAACACATCTGAATAATAAGTTAGAGTGTCTTATTTTTTTTTTTAGCCTTTTGTTACATGAGTTGATATATTCCCTTAAGGTTTCATTTATTGTAATGAGCTCTGACTACATTTGATTTATTTTTTCTAAAACATTACTGAAAGCCATCTCCTGTTCCAAAGCTGGTGTTTGAACTGCTTTTTGCTGAACAACTATGTGATTATTCCCAATCCGTGTTTTCTCTTCTCATTTTCTAATCAATTTTCTTTCAGCTTATCTAAATGTCTTCTTTGCTGGCATCCAAGCAGTGTACTTACTAGCAAGTACCTGAATTTTACTCAGGCTGGCAGAATTACTCCCTCTTATTTCTCAGTTTTCTTTTTTCACACTAGGAAAGCTAAAATTAAGCTCTTGGAAGTACGAGGATTCCATAGTCTTAGCTTACTTTTAACCATTTCAGTAGTTTCTTCTCATTTCCTTAGCTGCTTGCTCAACATTCACTTTCAAACAAATCCCCAAGTATCTCATCCTTTCAGGACTCCACAAAGAGGGGAAACTGTATACCAAGTTGTGCTGGGGCATACTTCCTTACTAGAGCCTTTATTTTGTTTTTTTTGTTTTACTTTATATCCTGTTATACTATTAAAATATTTCAATCAACTATAATTTTATATCATGTCCTGGATTTGTAACATCGTCTGCAAAAATACCTATTTTCCCATTAGTATTTCTCAGTTTATATACAATTATGCTTGATTGTCTTATGTTATAGGCTTCTTCTTCTTCTTCTTTCGGCTTTTTCCCGGTTAGGGGTCGCCACAGCGGATCACCTTGTCCGCACATTGAATGGCAGTGGAGTTTTACGGTGTCGAGTTGCCAGCCCGGCGCCCAACCTTCCACAGAAGGCACACTCACACGCACACCTAGGGCCAATTTAGAGTATCCAATCCACCTGCAGCATGTCTTTGGGATGTGGGAGGAAACCGGAGCACCCGGAGGAAACCCACACGACCACAGGGAGGACATGCAGACTCCGCACAGAAGGCACCCCAGCCGAGGATCGAACCGGAGAACCTCTTGCTGTGAGGCGGCAATGCTAACCACTGCACCACCGTGGCCGCCCGTCTTATGTTATAGGCTAATGACTCTAAATATAAAGCAAGAGTAATGCTGAAAGTGGACAACCCTGCTTAGCTCCTCTTGTAAGGTTATGCACATTAGACAGCTCAATACCACACTTCACCCTAGCTTTAGATCATCTGCTATTCATGCAAGTGGAAATCCAACTGCCTCAACGTATCCCTTCTTATTCACAACTCACTGTCAAATAATTTTTCCAAATGCAAGCCTATTAACTGATATATTATTGTCCAATGCATTATTTTGAATCAAAAAGGCTCTGTTACCATTTTCAAATGTTTGTACTTTCTATAAATCCACACTGATCCCGGTCTATCATTATTGACAGTATCATTGCCATTCTTCATTTGCCAAAATTGTTAAGTGCTTTGTAATCATGATTCATTATTTTTTTTTTATTGCTTTTGTTTACTGGGGAAGTCTGACTGTGGTTAAATGCCCATTTTCAGTGGAGGCCTGGGATGAAAATCTCTGGAATAAACATAAGACAAATATCGGATAGTTTTAAAATACATAAAATATGTTTACAAGACATGTTTACAGGTTGTACAGTAATTACAAAATTAAAGCAAGGAAACATTTACAAGTAGTAGATGACAAGTTCACTGTTCAAGATAAACATTTGTCAGTGATTATGTATTAACTCTGCCTCACGAAAGGACACTAAACTTGAACATGTCAAGAATGAAAGAGGAAGGTTTAAGAAGTTTTAGGGTGAAATATAAGTAGTTTATTTTTGGGGGGGGCTCAAAGGGATTTACGATTTCTTTAATCAATTCTCAATGAATAAGAAAGCCTCTTGAGTGATGGATTGCAAGGAGGGTTAGCAAGGGGCTGAGCAGAATACTGTAGAGTTGTCTGTGTACTGATAGGATGTTAGCTTTGCTTCTTTGCGCAAATCTTTAAGATGTTAAATAGAAAGCAACTTAGTGGAAAGTGCAGTGGTATTCTAACCATTTAATGAATTGCGTATGTTTGAGTTAACTAGTAAAACAGGAGATGGGGAAGGAGGGCACTCATATAAGACAAAATATGTAAAGGACAAGATGGAAAACTCTGCCTTAGAGAGACCAAGGAGGAGTGACTAGACAATGCAACCTGTAATTCTGGCTTTGGCTAACTGCATCCAGGAAGGTTAATACTGAAGTGAAATAGTTTTACACACTGTACTATTTCAATACACTGTAACAGTCTAATGAGCAGTGATAAGCTCATCCATGACAAATCAGGTATGATATATACAACTCTGTTAAAATAACCTTTTTATCATAACCCAAGCCCAAGAAATACAAGCTCTTACAGCTGTCTCCTTTGGGAATGTGCACAGATCAATGAAACTTCTATAAAAAAAATTATAAAATGGACAAAAAAATGGTCATCTGTGCCACAATGAGCTCAGACAAGGGAGAAATAAAAGTAAATAGTGTTGTCATTTTGTACTGCATGTTGACATTAAATGTGAAGCCAGTGATTGGTGCTACTGGAATGCTAAAGAAACAGTGACACCAGAGACCATTGCTTCCTTTTGGGAATAATCTGACTATTAACATCTACCAAGTGATAAAATAAAACAATAGGTTTACTGCTTTGGTATTTGCATAAACTAAATTATTACAGGTATATACTTAGGGCTCTCACAGATGAGATATTTACTAAGGTTATACAAATTTGTTATCAAGTGAGATATCTTAGGAATTCATACTCACTGGAATAGATAAAAACAGGTCTGAAGTCACAGCACGGGCAGAAAACAGCAACCTTCATCAGAGATCTACAAAGATTAGTTGTAAAAACACCTAATGAAAATCATGATATTCTGAGACAACATTCAGAAGATACGACTCCGTAAATGTTCTTCACAGCAAATAACTTTGACAGTCTATTTCTCTCTTCCAGATTGTAGACAGTGTCACCGACCACAAAGGAAGGAAGGTGAGAACAGATCTTATAACCATTTAACTCTTATCTGCAAGGACTCACGGATCTTAAAATGTCCAATCACAGAGCCTTCTGAGCACAGTAGTTCATAAACTCAATGGTAAAAGTCAATCACATGAAGTGAATCAGCTGACATTCTATAGTGACAAAACTCTGAAAAAGTCTGTAGACCTTTAAACTTGCCAAAGTAAAGTGTTTCAAGTATCAACTGCAGCAGGTGATTCAATGGTAAGACATTGCACTTTCCAAAAATAAAAAAAAGTATCTGTGGCCTGTCTTCCTTTAGAGACATGTCAAAGACAGTAAAAAGGTTGCAGAGCACCAGGTATGTGTCCTACCACTCCACAGTTAATTTAAGATTGATTAATACAGGTTGCTCCACTCTCACAGAGATGTATCACATGACTGCCTGTTCAAACTTCCCTCTCCAAGGTAAGACAGAGAAGTGTGTTTACATGGGATCTTAGTCTTACCCCTAAGTGGTACCACATAAAAGGTACAAAATAAGAGGCTTGAACAACTGCACAATGCAGCTGGTGCCAATCACAGAAGATTCAGTTTGTGTCTGCAATAGGAAATGTGTAGTATGCCACCATGATTGTGGGGAATGAACTTCATTTTCTGCCCCCAACACCTTTTTAATAAGGTAAAATCTGATGGACATATCAAACTGATTTCAAGAGTCAAACTATGTGAGGATAACTCTCCTTAATGTCAAAAGACTAAGTAAAACCTGGAAGATAATGTGGATTGAATCACTGAAATTTGTTTTACATCATCAGTGAAACTCTGTAGCATAAAAGATCTGAAGCTCTTGGATTTAATAGTGGCCTGGGCACTGGAGGAGTAACCCATGGAGCGTGAAAGTGAGAAACTGAAGCCAGCTTGTTCATCGGAAAGTGAGGTGTAGTATGATCTCTTGCAGTGCTGTCTGAATCTTGCTGTGAAGTAGGTGTACAGCATGTAGCCTGAAGCCAAGGGTACGCAGTTGACTTTGCCAAGCAACAACATGCGTAGCCTTTTGGGGAACACATGTATGCCTAAGGGAGATAGAAGGGTGTGATCAGTTAGGGGGGATATTACTTGGTTAAAAAAAAAAGGTTAAGAATTAAAAGCAGCTGTTAATGAATGTAATCTGCCATCTGAGAAGCAGACTGAGTGTGAATGTGTGTGGGAGGATACTTACAACATGAACTCCAGGCAGTAAAATCTACACTGCAAGAAGGAAAAGAATAAACTAGACAATGTTATGAAAAAAGCCTTTGAAGGATGAATCAGCTAAATTCTATCCTGATTATAGACTATAAAGGTATGGACCTTATATTTATTTTATTTTACTTGTCCTTTTGTTAATCAGGTTAAATAAGCTGGTCCACAGGCCCTTCTCAGCCTTTAAGACTTTGTTAACTTGGTCAGAGGACTATTCTTGGGTTCTTTTCGTCTATGACCTAGTGTAATAACACTGTCAAGGGTTACACAGTTATTACATCGTGTATCGTACTGAGCAAACCATTCAGTAAAAAGCAGTCAAAATTTGTGAATGACAAACCACAAATATTACCATGAATACACTTATTAATATGGGAAACAAGCTTCATTTAAGTGGATATGCCAGAGTCTTCACATTATAAAGATTTTTTTTTAATTAATAAGATTGTAGAGAACAGCAAGACAGTGGTGCAAGGACTTAGCAATGATTATCTGAGATTACAAAGAGAAACTGTCTGCAGAGATAGTTATGAAAGTGACTGCCTATGTCATTACAAAGGGAGATAAACTATGCAAGCAAGGAGCTGCATGGTTTCATCTGAGGAGTTCTTCAGAGGATAAGTATTCTTAACCTTCATCTTTAAAGCATGTCGATTTGCGTTTAATGTCTACAAGTTAGTCTAGCCTCTACTTGAAAACTTTGTAGCTACTGATACTTCCAAGGTCTAAAGGGTCGGCAGGGATAATTTGAGCTTTCTCTTCTTATGATGAGACCAAAGGGTAAGTGATGATCAGTAAGAGTTTTCGGAAATAGAAACTGATGTTTACCCCTGAGGGAGGGGCAGAAACCAATCTTAAGTATTTTAAATGTTAGACAGGCTATGGAGACGGTGGAATGTGTCTTTGTAAGCAGCAATTTAGCTTTCTGGAGAAATGTACATTGGTGTTCAAGTTTGGGTGAAGGAATAATAACTGTAGGGAACAAAGTGGATAGTGATAAGAATAAAAAAATGCTTTTGACTTTTTGGGTTAGCTCATTCATAAAGGTGGGGGGTCAAAGAGAAGACCACATCCACACTTTGGAGAAGTTGTTGACCGCAACTGAGCTACAAAATATAAGTATCTTGATTTTTTTTGATTATTTTTACAGATTACTGTTTTTACAATTTAATATATATAAAGCACTTTGTCTAGTCAGTATCTTCACAAATCCTTATCTGTTTAAAAACTTTCATTTGTCTCTCTAGTGCTTGCTGTCTGTAGGCTATTGTGTAAACTGAAACATTTCCTCTGTGTAATTATCTCTTGGCTAGTGGGGGCTGGTTCTTTTGTGTTCTTGTAAAAAAAAAAGAAGTTGTTCTGGTTTTTAAGCCCTAACTTTGGAGAAGTTGTTGACTGCAACTGAGCTACAAAATATAAGTATCTTGATTTTTTTTGATTATTTTTACAGATTACTGTTTTTACAATTTAATATATATAAAGCACTTTGTCTAGTCAGTATCTTCACAAATCCTTATCTGTTTAACAACTTTCATTTGTCTCTCTAGTGCTTGCTGTCTGTAGGCTATTGTGTAAACTGAAACATTTCCTCTGTGTAATTATCTCTTGGCTAGTGGGGGCTGGTTCTTTTGTGTTCTTGTAAAAAATAAAAAAAGAAGTTGCTCTGGTTTTTAAGCCCTAACTTTGGAGAAGTTGTTGACCGCAACTGAGCTACAAAATATAAGTATCTTGACTTTTTTTGATTATTTTTACAGATTACTGTTTTTACAATTTAATATATATAAAGCACTTTGTCTAGTCAGTATCTTCACAAATCCTTATCTGTTTAAAAACTTTCATTTGTCTCTCTAGGGCTTGCTGTCTGTAGGCTATTGTGTAAACTGAAACATTTCCTCTGTATAATTATCTCTTGGCTAGTGGGGGCTGGTTCTTTTGTGTTCTTGTAAAAAAAAAGAAGTTGTTCTGGTTTTTAAGCCCTAAATTTGGAGAAGTTGTTGACCGCAACTGAGGTACAAAATATAAGTATCTTGATTTTTTTTTAATTATTTTTACAGATTACTGTTTTTACAATTTAATATATATAAAGCACTTTGTCTAGTCAGTATCTTCACAAATCCTTATTTGTTTAAAAACTTTCATTTGTCTCTCTAGTGCTTGCTGTCTGTAGGCTATTGTGTAAACTGAAACATTTCCTCTGTGTAATTATCTCTTGGCTAGTGGGGGCTGGTTCTTTTGCGTTCTTGTAAAAAAAAAATGAAGTTGTTCTGGTTTTTAAGCCCTAACTTTGGAGAAGTCGTTGACCGCAACTGAGCTACAAAACATAAGTATCTTGATTTTTTTTGATTATTTTTACAGATTACTGTTTTTACAATTTAATATATATAAAGCACTTTGTCTAGTCAGTATCTTCACAAATCCTTATCTGTTTAAAAACTTTCATTTGTCTCTCTAGTGCTTGCTGTCTGTAGGCTATTGTGTAAACTGAAACATTTCCTCTGTGTAATTATCTCTTGGCTAGTGGGGGCTGGTTCTTTTGTGTTCTTGTAAAAAAAAAAGAAGTTGTTCTGGTTTTTAAGCCCTAATTTTGGAGAAGTTGTTGACCGCAACTGAGCTACAAAATATAACTATCTTGATTTTTTTGATTATTTTTACAGATTACTGTTTTTACAATTTAATATATATAAAGCACTTTGTCTAGTCAGTATCTTCACAAATCCTTATCTGTTTAAAAACTTTCATTTGTCTCTCTAGTGCTTGCTGTCTGTAGGCTATTGTGTAGACTGAAACATTTCCTCTGTGTAATTATCTCTTGGCTAGTGGGGGCTGGTTCTTTTGTGTTCTTGTAAAAAAAAAAAGAAGTTGTTCTGGTTTTTAAGCCCTAACTTTGGAGAAGTTGTTGACCGCAACTGAGCTACAAAATATAAGTATCTTGATTTTTTTTGATTATTTTTACAGATTACTGTTTTTACAATTTAATATATATAAAGCACTTTGTCTAGTCAGTATCTTCACAAATCCTTATCTGTTTAAAAACTTTCATTTGTCTCTCTAGTGCTTGCTGTCTGTAGACTATTGTGTAAACTGAAACATTTCCTCTGTGTAATTATCTCTTGGCTAGTGGGGGCTGGTTCTTTTGTGTTCTTGTAAAAAAGAAGTTGTTGTTCTGGTTTTTAAGCCCTAACTTTGGAGAAGCTGTTGACTGCAACTGAGCTACAAAATATAAGTATCTTGATTTTTTTTGATTATTTTTACAGATTACTGTTTTTACAATTTAATATATATATAAAGCACTTTGTCTAGTCAGTATCTTCACAAATCCTTATCTGTTTAAAAAACTTTCATTTGTCTCTCTAGTGCTTGCTGTCTGTAGGCTATTATGTAAACTGAAACATTTCCTCTGTCTAATTATCTCTTGGCTAGTGGGGGGCTGGTTCTTTTGTGTTCTTGTAAAAAAAAAAGAAATTGTTCTGGTTTTTAAGCCCTAACTTTGGAGAAGTTGTTGACCGCAACTGAGCTACAAAATATAAGTATCTTGATTTTTTTTTATTATTTTTACAGATTACTGTTTTTACAATTTAATATATATAAAGCACTTTGTCTAGTCAGTATCTTCACAAATCCTTATCTGTTTAACAACTTTCATTTGTCTCTCTAGTGCTTGCTGTCTTGTAGGCTATTGTGTAAACTGAAACATTTCCTCTGTGTAATTATCTCTTGGCTAGTGGGGGCTGGTTCTTTTGTGTTCTTCTAAAAAAAAAAAAAGAAGTTGTTCTGGTTTTTAACCCCTAACTTTGGAGATGTTGTTGACCGCAACTGAGCTACAAAATATAAGTATCTTGATTTTTTTTGATTATTTTTACAGATTACTGTTTTTACAATTTAATATATATAAAGCACTTTGTCTAGTCAGTATCTTCACAAATCCTTATCTGTTTAAAAACTTTCATTTGTCTCTCGAGTGCTTGCTGTCTGTAGGCTACTGTGTAAACTGAAAAATTTCCTCTGTGTAATTATCTCTTGGCTAGTGGGGGCTGGTTCTTTTGTGTTCTTGCAAAAAAAAAAAAGAAGTTGTTCTGGTTTTTAAGCCCTAACTTTGGAGAAGTTGTTGACCGCAACTGAGCTACAAAATATAAGTATCTTGATTTTTTTTTTATTATTTTTACAGATTATTGTTTTTACAATTTAATATATATAAAGCACTTTGTCTAGTCAGTATCTTCACAAATCCTTATCTGTTTAAAAACTTTCATTTGTCTCTCTAGTGCTTGCTGTCTGTAGGCTATTGTGTAAACTGAAACATTTCCTCTGTGTAATTATCTCTTGGCTAGTGGGGGCTGGTTCTTTTGTGTTCTTGTAAAAAAAAAAGAAGTTGTTCGGGTTTTTAAGCCCTAACTTTGGAGAAGTTGTTGACCGCAACTGAGCTACAAAATATAAGTATCTTGATTTTTTTTGATTATTTTTACAGATTACTGTTTTTACAATTTAATATATATAAAGTACTTTGTCTAGTCAGTATCTTCACAAGTCCTTATCTGTTTAAAAACTTTCATTTGTCTCTCTAGTGCTTGCTGTCTGTAGGCTATTGTGTAAACTGAAACATTTCCTCTGTGTACTTATCTCATGGCTAGTGGGGGCTGGTTCTTTTGTGTTCTTGTAAAAAAAAAAAAGTTGTTGTTCTGGTTTTTAAGCCCTAACTTTGGAGAAGTTGTTGACCGCAACTGAGCTACAAAATATAAATATTTTGATTTTTTTGATTATTTTTACAGATTACTGTTTTTACAATTTAATATATATAAAGCACTTTGTCTAGTCAGTATCTTCACAAATCCTTATCTGTTTAAAACTTTCATTTGTCTCTCTAGTGCTTGCTGTCTGTAGGCTATTGTGTAAACTGAAACATTTCCTCTGTGTAATTATCTCTTGGCTAGTGGGGGCTGGTTCTTTTGTGTTCTTGTAAAAAAAAAAAAGTTGTTCTGGTTTTTAAGCCCTAACTTTGGAGAAGTTGTTGACCGCAACTGAGCTACAAAATATAAGTATCTTGATTTTTTTTGATTATTTTTACAGATTACTGTTTTTACAATTTAATATATATAAAGCACTTTGTCTAGTCAGTATCTTCACAAGTCCTTATCTGTTTAAAACTTTCATTTGTCTCTCTAGTGCTTGCTGTCTGTAGGCTATTGTGTAAACTGAAACATTTCCTCTGTGTAATTATCTCTTGGCTAGTGGGGGCTGGTTCTTTTGTGTTCTTGTAAAAAAAAAAGAAGTTGTTCTGGTTTTTAAGCCCTAACTTTGGAGAAGTTGTTGACCGCAACTGAGCTACAAAATATAAATATCTTGATTTTTTTGGATTATTTTTACAGATTACTGTTTTTACAATTTAATATATATAAAGCACTTTGTCTAGTCAGTATCTTCACAAATCCTTATCTGTTTAAAAACTTTCATTTGTCTCTCTAGTGCTTGCTGTCTGTAGGCTATTGTGTAAACTGAAACATTTCCTCTGTGTAATTATCTCTTGGCTAGTGGGGGCTGGTTCTTTTGTGTTCTTGTAAAAAAAAAAAGTTGTTCTGGTTTTTAAGCCCTAACTTTGGAGAAGTTGTCGACCGCAACTGAGCTACAAAATATAAGTATCTTGATTTTTTTTGATTATTTTTACAGATTACTGTTTTTACAATTTAATATATATAAAGCACTTTGTCTAGTCAGTATCTTCACAAATCCTTATCTGTTTAAAAACTTTCATTTGTCTCTCTAGTGCTTGCTGTCTGTAGGCTATTGTGTAAACTGAAACATTTCCTCTGTGTAATTATCTCTTGGCTAGTGGGGGCTGGTTCTTTTGTGTTCTTGTAAAAAAAAAAAGAAGTTGTTCTGGTTTTTAAGCCCTAACTTTGGAGAAGTTGTTGACCGCAACTGAGCTACAAAATATAAGTATCTTGATTTTTTTTGATTATTTTTACAGATTACTGTTTTTACAATTTAATATATATAAAGCACTTTGTCTAGTCAGTATCTTCACAAATCCTTATCTGTTTAAAAACTTTCATTTGTCTCTCTAGTGCTTGCTGTCTGTAGGCTATTGTGTAAACTGAAACATTTCCTCTGTGTAATTATCTCTTGGCTAGTGGGGGCTGGTTCTTTTGTGTTCTTGTAAAAAAAAAGAAGTTGTTCTGGTTTTTAAGCCCTAACTTTGGAGAAGTTGTTGACTGCAACTGAGCTACAAAATATAAGTATCTTGATTTTTTTTGATTATTTTTACAGATTACTGTTTTTACAATTTAATATATATAAAGCACTTTGTCTAGTCAGTATCTTCACAAATCCTTATCTGTTTAAAAACTTTCATTTGTCTCTCTAGTGCTTGCTGTCTGTAGGCTATTGTGTAAACTGAAACATTTCCTCTGTGTAATTATCTCTTGGCTAGTGGGGGCTGGTTCTTTTGTGTTCTTGTAAAAAAAAGAAGTTGTTCTGGTTTTTAAGCCCTAACTTTGGAGAAGTTGTTGACCGCAACTGAGCTACAAAATATAAGTATCTTGATTTTTTTTGATTATTTTTACAGATTACTGTTTTACAATTTAATATATATAAAGCACTTTGTCTAGTCAGTATCTTCACAAATCCTTATCTGTTTAAAAACTTTCATTTGTCTCTCTAGTGCTTGCTGTCTGTAGGCTATTGTGTAAACTGAAACATTTCCTCTGTGTAATTATCTCTTGGCTAGTGGGGGCTGGTTCTTTTGTGTTCTTGTAAAAAAAAAAGAAGTTGTTCTGGTTTTTAAGCCCTAACTTTGGAGAAGTTGTTGACCGCAACTGAGCTACAAAATATAAATATCTTGATTTTTTTGGATTATTTTTACAGATTACTGTTTTTACAATTTAATATATATAAAGCACTTTGTCTAGTCAGTATCTTCACAAGTCCTTATCTGTTTAAAACTTTCATTTGTCTCTCTAGTGCTTGCTGTCTGTAGGCTATTGTGTAAACTGAAACATTTCCTCTGTGTAATTATCTCTTGGCTAGTGGGGGCTGGTTCTTTTGTGTTCTTGTAAAAAAAAAAGAAGTTGTTCTGGTTTTTAAGCCCTAACTTTGGAGAAGTTGTTGACCGCAACTGAGCTACAAAATATAAGTATCTTGATTTTTTTTGATTATTTTTACAGATTACTGTTTTTACAATTTAATATATATAAAGCACTTTGTCTAGTCAGTATCTTCACAAATCCTTATCTGTTTAAAAACTTTCATTTGTCTCTCTAGTGCTTGCTGTCTGTAGGCTATTGTGTAAACTGAAACATTTCCTCTGTGTAATTATCTCTTGGCTAGTGGGGGCTGGTTCTTTTGTGTTCTTGTAAAAAAAAAAGTTGTTCTGGTTTTTAAGCCCTAACTTTGGAGAAGTTGTTGACCGCAACTGAGCTACAAAATATAAGTATCTTGATTTTTTTTGATTATTTTTACAGATTACTGTTTTTACAATTTAATATATATAAAGCACTTTGTCTAGTCAGTATCTTCACAAATCCTTATCTGTTTAAAAACTTTCATTTGTCTCTCTAGTGCTTGCTGTCTGTAGGCTATTGTGTAAACTGAAACATTTCCTCTGTGTAATTATCTCTTGGCTAGTGGGGGCTGGTTCTTTTGTGTTCTTGTAAAAAAAAAAGAAGTTGTTCTGGTTTTTAAGCCCTAACTTTGGAGAAGTTGTTGACCGCAACTGAGCTACAAAATATAAGTATCTTGATTTTTTTTGATTATTTTTACAGATTACTGTTTTTACAATTTAATATATATAAAGCACTTTGTCTAGTCAGTATCTTCACAAGTCCTTATCTGTTTAAAACTTTCATTTGTCTCTCTAGTGCTTGCTGTCTGTAGGCTATTGTGTAAACTGAAACATTTCCTCTGTGTAATTATCTCTTGGCTAGTGGGGGCTGGTTCTTTTGTGTTCTTGTAAAAAAAAAAGTTGTTCTGGTTTTAAGCCCTAACTTTGGAGAAGTTGTTGGCTGCAACTGAGCTACAAAATATAAATATTTTGATTTTTTTGATTATTTTTACAGATTACTGTTTTTACAATTTAATATATATAAAGCACTTTGTCTAGTCAGTATCTTCACAAATCCTTATCTGTTTAAAACTTTCATTTGTCTCTCTAGTGCTTGCTGTCTGTAGGCTACTGTGTAAACTGAAACATTTCCTCAGTGTACTTATCTCTTGGCTAGTGGGGCTGGTTCTTTTGTGTTCTTGTAAAAAAAAAAGAAGTTGTTCTGGTTTTTAAGCCCTAACTTTGCAGAAGTTGTTGACTGCAACTGAGCTACAAAATATAAGTATCTTGATTTTTTTGATTATTTTTACAGATTACTGTTTTTACAATTTAATATATATAAAGCACTTTGTCTAGTCAGTATCTTCACAATTCCTTATCTGTTTAAAAACTTTCATTTGTCTCTCTAGTGCTTGCTGTCTGTAGGCTATTGTGTAAACTGAAACATTTCCTCTGTGTAATTATCTCTTGGCTAGTGGGGGCTGGTTCTTTTGTGTTCTTGTAAAAAAAAGAAGTTGTTCTGGTTTTTAAGCCCTAACTTTGGAGAAGTTGTTGACCGCAACTGAGCTACAAAATATAAGTATCTTGATTTTTTTGATTATTTTTATAGATTACTGTTTTTTGCAATTTAATATATATAAAGCACTTTGTCTAGTCAGTATCTTCACAAGTCCTTATCTGTTTAAAACTTTCATTTGTCTCTCTAGTGCTTGCTGTCTGTAGGCTATTGTGTAAACTGAAACATTTCCTCTGTGTAATTATCTCTTGGCTAGTGGGGGCTGGTTCTTTTGTGTTCTTGTAAAAAAAAAGAAGTTGTTCTGGTTTTTAAGCCCTAACTTTGGAGAAGTTGTTGACCGCAACTGAGCTACAAAATATAAGTATCTTGATTTTTTTTGATTATTTTTACAGATTACTGTTTTTACAATTTAATATATATAAAGCACTTTGTCTAGTCAGTATCTTCACAAGTCCTTATCTGTTTAAAACTTTCATTTGTCTCTCTAGTGCTTGCTGTCTGTAGGCTATTGTGTAAACTGAAACATTTCCTCTGTGTAATTATCTCTTGGCTAGTGGGGCCTGGTTCTTTTGTGTTCTTGTAAAAAAAAAGAAGTTGTTCTGGTTTTAAGCCCTAACTTTGGAGAAGTTGTTGACTGCAACTGCGCTAAAAAATATAAGTACCTTGGTTTTTTTGATTATTTTTACAGATTACTGTTTTACAATTTAATATATATAAAGCACTTTGTCTAGTCAGGATCTTGAAAAATCCTTGTCGGTTTAAAAACTTTCATTTGTCTGTCTAGTGCTTGCTCTCTGTAGGCTATTGTGGAAACTGAAACATTTCGTCTGTGTAATGATCTCTTGCCTAGTGGGGCTGGTTCTTTTGTGTTCTTGTAAAAAAAAAAGTTGTTCTGGTTTTAAGCCCTAACTTTGGAGAAGTTGTTGACCGCAACTGAGCTACAAAATATAAGTATCTTGATTTTTTGATTATTTTTACAGATTACTGTTTTTACAATTTAATATATATAAAGCACTTTGTCTAGTCAGTATCTTCACAAGTCCTTATCTGTTTAAAACTTTCATTTGTCTCTCTAGTGCTTGCTGTCTGTAGGCTATTGTGTACACTGAAACATTTCCTCTGTGTAATTATCTCTTGGCTAGTGGGGCTGGTTCTTTTGTGTTCTTGTAAAAAAAAAGAAGTTGTTCTGGTTTTTAAGCCCTAACTTTGGAGAAGTTGTTGACTGCAACTGAGCTACAAAATATAAGTATCTTGATTTTTTTGATTATTTTTACAGATTACTGTTTTACAATTTAATATATATAAAGCACTTTGTCTAGTCAGTATCTTCACAAATCCTTATCTGTTTAAAAACTTTCATTTGTCTCTCTAGTGCTTGCTGTCTGTAGGCTATTGTGTAAACTGAAACATTTCCTCTGTGTAATTATCTCTTGGCTAGTGGGGCTGGTTCTTTTGTGTTCTTGTAAAAAAAAAGTTGTTCTGGTTTTAAGCCCTAACTTTGGAGAAGTTGTTGACTGCAACTGAGCTACAAAATATAAGTATCTTGATTTTTTTGATTATTTTACAGATTACTGTTTTACAATTTAATATATATAAAGCACTTTGTCTAGTCAGTATCTTCACAAATCCTTATCTGTTTAAAAACTTTCATTTGTCTCTCTAGTGCTTGCTGTCTGTAGGCTATTGTGTAAACTGAAACATTTCCTCTGTGTAATTATCTCTTGGCTAGTGGGGGCTGGTTCTTTTGTGTTCTTGTAAAAAAAAAAAGTTGTTCTGGTTTTTAAGCCCTAACTTTGGAGAAGTTGTTGACCGCAACTGAGCTACAAAATATAAATATTTTGATTTTTTTGATTATTTTTACAGATTACTGTTTTTACAATTTAATATATATAAAGCACTTTGTCTAGTCAGTATCTTCACAAATCCTTATCTGTTTAAAAACTTTCATTTGTCTCTCTAGTGCTTGCTGTCTGTAGGCTATTGTGTAAACTGAAACATTTCCTCTGTGTAATTATCTCTTGGCTAGTGGGGGCTGGTTCTTTTGTGTTCTTGTAAAAAAAAAGAAGTTGTTCTGGTTTTTAAGCCCTAACTTTGGAGAAGTTGTTGACCGCAACTGAGCTACAAAATATAAGTATCTTGATTTTTTTTGATTATTTTTACAGATTACTGTTTTTACAATTTAATATATATAAAGCACTTTGTCTAGTCAGTATCTTCACAAATCCTTATCTGTTTAAAAACTTTCATTTGTCTCTCTAGTGCTTGCTGTCTGTAGGCTATTGTGTAAACTGAAACATTTCCTCTGTGTAATTATCTCTTGGCTAGTGGGCGCTGGTTCTTTTGTGTTCTTGTAAAAAAAAAGAAGTTGTTCTGGTTTTTAAGCCCTAACTTTGGAGAAGTTGTTGACCGCAACTGAGCTACAAAATATAAATATCTTGATTTTTTTGGATTATTTTTACAGATTACTGTTTTTACAATTTAATATATAAAAAGCACTTTGTCTAGTCAGTATCTTCACAAGTCCTTATCTGTTTAAAACTTTCATTTGTCTCTCTAGTGCTTGCTGTCTGTAGGCTATTGTGTAAACTGAAACATTTCCTCTGTGTAATTATCTCTTGGCTAGTGGGGGCTGGTTCTTTTGTGTTCTTGTAAAAAAAAAGAAGTTGTTCTGGTTTTTAAGCCCTAACTTTGGAGAAGTTGTTGACTGCAACTGAGCTACAAAATATAAGTATCTTGATTTTTTTGATTATTTTTACAGATTACTGTTTTACAATTTAATATATATAAAGCACTTTGTCTAGTCAGTATCTTCACAAATCCTTATCTGTTTAAAAACTTTCATTTGTCTCTCTAGTGCTTGCTGTCTGTAGGCTATTGTGTAAACTGAAACATTTCCTCTGTGTAATTATCTCTTGGCTAGTGGGGGCTGGTTCTTTTGTGTTCTTGTAAAAAAAAAGAAGTTGTTCTGGTTTTTAAGCCCTAACTTTTTTTTTGAGAAAAAAAATTGTTTGAAAAATGCAACCTTGAGGCTAAAAAAATTTTTTTTTTTTGTTTTTTTTTTTTTTTTTTTTAAAAAAAGTTTTATCTTTTGGAATTT